>NC_069501.1:1255533334-1255703334 GCF_027579735.1 Bombina bombina | reverse complement strand
GTATCACTGATAGTTCCGCCCCTGGTCTGACCCCCTATTACTGTATATAGTGACACTGTTTAACCCACCAGTACTGTATATAGTGAATCAGTGACACAGTCTGTAATCTGCCGGTGAGGTGGCTGGCCTGACCCTACCCGCCCCAGTACTTTATAAAGTGACCACAGTAGTCTGTAAGATGGTCCAGTCCCCCCATACTGTATATAGTGGTACTGTATAGTGACACTGTTTACCCCCCCCCCATGCTGTAGTAACTGTAAAGATCTCCTGTTATAGAATGCACAGAACTCATTAAGGCACCATTGTTCAACTTCAAGAACTTTTTATTAACTGAAGATAACACACCCATTTCACTGTTACACCTCATGCTTGTCCCTAGTGTTAGAATATATGAACTGCAGCAAATATAAACAGCAACAACTGGAACAAACCATTATGATATATACATTACAGTAACAAGGTCTGTAATTTGCTGGTTCCACAAACATACACACACACACACATACATGCATAAATACACACACAGTCACATACATACATACACACATGCATAAATACACACACAGTCACATACATACATACACACACACACACACATACATGCATAAATACACACACAGTCACATACATACATACACACATGCATAAATACACACACAGTCACATACATACATACATACACACATGCATAAATACACACACAGTCACATACATACATACACACATGCATAAATACACACACAGTCACATACATACATACACACACACACACACATACATGCATAAATACACACACAGTCACATACATACATACACACATGCATAAATACACACACAGTCACATACATACATACACACATGCATAAATACACACACAGTCACATACATACACACATGCATAAATACACACACAGTCACATACATACACACACACACACATACATGCATAAATACACACACAGTCACATACATACACACATGCATAAATACACACACAGTCACATACATACACACACACACACATACATGCATAAATACACACACAGTCACATACATACATACACACATGCATAAATACACACACAGTCACATACATACATACACACATGCATAAATACACACACAGTCACATACATACATACACACACACACACACATACATGCATAAATACACACACAGTCACATACATACATACACACACACACACACATACATGCATAAATACACACACAGTCACATACATACATACACACATGCATAAATACACACACAGTCACATACATACATACACACATGCATAAATACACACACAGTCACATACATACATACACATGCATAAATACACACACAGTCACATACATACATACACACATGCATAAATACACACACAGTCACATACATACATACACACATGCATAAATACACACACAGTCACATACATACATACACATGCATAAATACACACACAGTCACATGCATACATACACACACATATACACCAATGGGTAAAACAGAAAGACTAACCCCTGTAGTCAGAGACACTAGTGAAGCATCATGTCACACTCACATGATATCAGTGAAGGCAGTGGCAGGTCAACAACCCACCCTTCCAATTGCGGCGCTTGCTTATTAATTTCTTTCGTAAGTAACTTCTTAATATTGCATGTGGAAGTTAGACTTCCTGCTTACCAGATCAGACCTCAATCATATGAGGTAAGCTGTCAGCTCTGCGTGTGTAAAGATGGTTTTGTCTTTCTCCCCCAGAGTGGTATCCGAAGAATTCTTAATCCACTTCTTGTTCCAATATTTTTGAAGTGCCTTTACATTCAATGGTAACCCTGGACTCTCTGATGTTCTTTCATGTGATGGTGAGAATCTTTATCCCCTCAAAAGTATGAAGAGCGATTGACAAAGGTTCCCAGAGTTATGCAGGGAAGAAAAAAACACACATAGCGTAATACTGTATAACATAAAATAAAATGTATTATATACAAATGGTATTGTGCTTAATAAACCTCAATCCATAATGAGGTAAGATTTACAGATTTATATCCTCTCTTAAGCAGCCAGGCTCTTTCTTCTTCCACAAATATCTATTAAATAATCCCAAATTTTTAACTTTTTTATTATTATTATCAGGTATTTGTAGAGCACCAACAGATTCCGCAGCGCTGTGAACATAGTCGATATACAGGATAGCTTTTGCAGGGATCAAGTGGGTAGAGGGCCCTGCCGAGAGTTTCACTCTTGTATTCGGCTCTTATGAAGGCGATCTGCAAACAGCTGGGCTCATAGGCTTACATTCTAAGGGGTTCAAGGGGAAAGCAATGGAGTTAGGAAAGGTTAGTGTTGGTTGTAAGCATCCTTGAATAGTAGAGTTTTTAGGGAGCGCTTGAAGCTGTAAAAACTAGGGGAGAGTCTTGTGGAGCAAGGCAGGGAGTTCCACAAGATGAGGGCCAGTCTGGAGAATTCCTGTAAAGGGAATGTGAGGAAGTAACAAGAGAGGAGGAGATCCTGAGCTGATCGAAGGGGATGGAAGGGAGAGTATCTGGAAACAAGTTCTGAAATGTAGGGGGGAGCAGTGCAGTTGAGAGCTTTGTATATCAGAGTGAGGATTTTGTGTTTAATCCTAGAGGCAAGAGGAAGCCAGTGGAGGTATTGGCAGAGAGGCGCAGCAGATAAAGATCGACAAGTAAGGAAGATGAGCCTGGCAGAGGCATTCATAATGGATTGTAAAGGAGCTATGCAGCAGCTAGGTAGACCAGAGAGGACAGAGTTGCAGTAGTCGAGGCGGGAAAGGATGAGAGAGCGGATTAAAATCTTAGTTGTATCTTGTGTAAGGAAATATCTAATTTTAGAGATGTTTTTAAGGTGGAAGCGGCAGGCTTTAGCCAAGGACTGAATGTGAGTAGTGAAGGAAAGATCTGAGTCAAGTGTGACCCCAAGAGATCGGGCATGCGGGGTAGTATTAATGATGGAATTATCAGCAGTTATAGAAAATTTTGGGTCGGAGACATTGGAAGAAGGGGGGAAAATAAGGAGTTCAGTTTTGGAGAGATTTAGCTTAAGGTAGTGAGAGGACATCCAAGATGAGATATGAGAAAGACAGTTAGTGACATGGGTTAGAAAGGAAGGAGGTAGGTGTAGTGCAGAGAGGTAGATTTGGGTGTCATCAGCATACAAATGATCTTGAAACCCATGGGACTTTATTAAGGAACCTAATGATGACGTGTAGATTGAAAAGAGAAGGGGACCGAGGACAGAGCCTTGAGGTACCCCAACAGAAAGTGGTAACGGGGCAGAGGATGCTCCGGAGAAGGCTACACTAAATGTACGGTTAGTCAGATAGGAAGAGAACCACGAGAGAGCTGTGTCGCAGATGCCGAAGGATTGGAGGGTTTGGAGCAGAAGAGGGTGGTCAACAGTGTCAAAGGCAGCAGACAGGTCAAGGAGGATAAGCAGAAAGAAGTGTCATTTGGATTTTGCTGTAAGTAGGTCGTTGGTAACCTTGACAATTGCTATCTCTGTAGAGTGATGGGGAAGAAATCCAGATTGCAGTGGGTCAAGAAGAGAGTTTAGTGTAAGGAAATGGGATAGTTGTGCATATGCTAGCTTTTCTAGGAGCTTTGAGGCAAGAGGTAGTAGGGAATTAGGGCGGTAGTTGGATGGGGAGGTTGGATCGAGGGAAGGTTTTTTGAGGATAGGTGTGGCCAGTGCATGTTTTAGAGATGAGGGAAATATGTGTGTGAGTATGGGGGTGAGGTTAGCAGAGAGGGAGGGGAGTAGCTGTGAGGGGATGGGGTCGATGGGACAGGTAGTGAGGTGGGAGGACAGTATAAGGGAAGAAACTTCATCCTCGTTAACGGGCAAAAGAGCTGCATTTTTGGATATTTGGGTTTTGGATTATTGTGAGCTTTTGAGGGGGTGGGAGATTGGTAGTATGTTGAGAGCTGATTTCACTTCTGATGGAGTCAATTTTGTTTTTGAAGTGGCTGGCAAAATCTTGAGCTGAGAGAGAGGTTGTATTAGGAGGTGGGGGTGGGCGGAGAAGAGTATTGAACGTGGAGAACAGACGTTTTGGGTTAGAGGAAAGAGTAGAGATGAGATTAGAGAAGTATTGTTGCTTATAGAGATTAAGGGCAGAGTAGTAGGAGTTCAGGATGAACTTGTAGTGAAGAAAGTCAGCTGAACTCCGAGATTTCCTCCAGTGTCGCTCAGCAGTACGGGAACATCTGCGTTGAAAAATAAATGGACAGAATATGATAGTTTTAATAACAACTATCTGAATAAAACTAATATCTATTGGGACACAGCCAAAGCAGTACGTGTGAAATAGTGGGTGATGTTAGTGCGCTTAGTGTAGGGTATTAGAAATCCTTAACTTAATAGCAGATCCTTCAAGCTACTACAGTGAAAGTTTAACAAGTGTGAGAGAAAAAGTAAGGGCGCTAAAAAGCTAAAAATACCACTTAAAGCTGACAAATAAACATATAATAACCAGGGACTTGATTAGTATTTAATATACCATAAAAGATAACAGGACATAAAATTAAAAGGGACGTCTCCCAAGAAATTGCATAAAATAATACAGCATAAAATTATCTCAGCATAAACGTATAGATAATCCTGAATTAAAACTGTATTTCAGTTAAGCGGTGGATATTATATATGAATAAAAGTTCATTCCTTAGGACCTTGCCGTTTGTGAGATACAGTGTCTATATCTAGAATCAGATGTCAGATATGCAAATAATCTTGATTACTGTTCTATGTAATATTCCCACAATAGAAAGTCTTTACTTCATCTGTGTTTTAGTAAGTTAGAAATGTCTATATCTTATCTTAAATACTTGACGACAACTTTACCCGTGGCCGGTCTCTGTCAGGCAACTCCGTGTGTGCTCCACGAGAATCCGGCGTCTGACATCACGGTTTCCACCTCGAGGGCTCGTCTCTATTCAGCCAATTGGAACCTCCGTGGGTCCCTGTCTGTCAATCTGTTGTTGTCCGGTCCGGTTTTTAGTGATTTGGTTATAGTTGGAGGTTGCTCTTCGTGCTATGCACGCAACCTCTTTTTCAGGTATCCGCCAGGGGATAAAAATGATGATGAAGTAACAACCCGGGTTGATAATTCTTCTGTACGAAGGTAGTTGATCCTTAAATAATGGTATGTGGTACTGGTTTTCTATGCGTTTCACTCCTTTCAGAGCTTTATCAAGAATGGCTAGCCCACATTATCCTCCTCCTTTTAAAGGTGTCTCTGTGTTCTTATTGGTCAAGGTTTTGTTTGATTAAAAAGATTGAGTTCTTCTGACACCTAATTCTTTATTCTTTCTTATATCCTTAGTGGAAGATTCACTGTATCATTTAGGTCCAGTCCCTGTGCTGTGAGAAATAGGCAGAGAGCAGGTCACATTCTCGTGGAGCACACACAGAGTTGCCTGACAGAGACCGGCCACGGGTAAAGTTGTCGTCAAGTATTTAAGATAAGATATAGACGTTTCTAACTTACTAAAACACAGATGAAGTAAAGACTTTCTATTGTGGGAATATTACATAGAACAGTAATCAAGATTATTTGCATATCTGACATCTGATTCTAGATATAGACACTGTATCTCACAAACGGCAAGGTCCTAAGGAATGAACTTTTATTCATATATAATATCCACCGCTTAACTGAAATACAGTTTTAATTCAGGATTATCTATACGTTTATGCTGAGATAATATTATGCTGTATTATTTTATGCAATTTCTTGGGAGACGTCCCTTTTAATTTTATGTCCTGTTATCTTTTATGGTATATTAAATACTAATCAAGTCCCTGGTTATTATATGTTTATTTGTCAGCTTTAAGTGGTATTTTTAGCTTTTTAGCGCCCTTACTTTTTCTCTCACACTTGTTCAGCCAAAGCAGTACTTAGAGGAGAGATTACGGCTTTTGTAATTAAGATGAGGAAAAAAAAGAATCAAATGAAACAGCAGGTAACCAATTAATTAATTAACACATATTTGAGATTCCTAGAGAGTAGAACTAAACCCAATTGGGAAAAATATACTACTGTGAAACAGAATAGGGATAACTTTTTCATACAAAATGAAATTAGAGATAATATGAAGGCATGTTCAAACATTTTTTAGATTTGGTAATAAATCTGGGTGGTATACGGCTCAACTAGTTAACAATCAAAAAAAGACTACACTTATATCTAAATTAAAAGTCAGAGATAAACTAATAACCAATCTTAGAGATATACAGAAAATATTTTATGAATATTTTGCAAACCTTTACTCACCATATCCTATAGATAAGGAAAAAAAGGATAAATTTTGGAAAAAAATAGATGTTCCAAAAATAGACATAACCCATTTAAATAAACTCAATGAGTCTATATCAGAAACGTAATACAAAGTAATACAAACAATTAAAAAACTGTCTAATAATAAGGCAGTTGGTCCCGATGGATTACCCTCAGAATTCTACAAAATCTTGATTAATGAAATCTCTCCCATACTAACACTTCTCCTGAATACATTTTGGATGGGACAACTTACTCCGTCAATGGATTTTAACAAATCTATAATAACTATTTTTCCTAAACCAGGGAAGGATCCACAATTATTAGAATCATATAGACCAATATCATTATTAAATACTGACTATAAAATTGCCACAAGTATTATAGCAAAAAGACTACTGCTAATTCTGGGGGGATTGGTCCATCGGGATCAGACGGGCTTTATGAAAGGCCGATCATCCAAAATTAACCTAAGAAAATTATACTTAATAATCTCAGATGCCTGGTACAATAAGAAATATAAGAAAATAAATAAGGAAGACTCATCGGTAATATCATTAGATGCACATAAAGCTTTTGATCAGTTGTTTGGGATCATATATTCACGGCTTTAATTAAATTTGGTTTCTCTGGAAATTGTTATAATATGATTGAATTACTATATAGGGAATCCCAAGCAGCATTAATTATAAATAAACAGAAAACAACATTTTTTTCATTACTGAGGGGGACGCGACAAGGATGCCCTCTCTCTCCCTTAATTTTTAATCTGGCTTTAGAACCATTCGGCTAGATTTAGAGTTCTGCGTTAGCCGTCCAAACCAGCGTTAAGGGGTCCTAACGCTGGTTTTGGCCGCCCGCTGGTATTTAGAGTCAGTCAGGAAAGGGTCTAACGCTCACTTTCCAGCCGCGACTTTTCCATACCGCAGATCCCCTTTCTAACGCTGGTATTTAGAGTCTTGGCTGAATTGAGCGTTAGAACTCTAACGACAAAACTCCAGCCGCAGAAAAAAGTCAGGAGTTAAGAGCTTTATGGGCTAACGCCGGTTCATAAAGCTCTTAACTACTGTGCTCTAAAGTACACTAACACCCATAAACTACCTATGTACCCCTAAACCGAGGTCCCCCCACATCGCCGCCACTATAATTACATTTTTTAACCCCTAATCTGCCGACCGCACACCGCCGCAACCTACATTATCCCTATGTACCCCTAATCTGCTGCCCCTAACATCGCCGACACCTACATAATATTTATTAACCCCTAATCTGCCCACCCCAACGTCGCTGCTACCTACCTACACTCATTAACCCCTAATCTGCCGACCTGACCTCGCCGCTACTATAATAAATGTATTAACCCCTAAAGCTAAGTCTAACCCTAACCCTAACACCCCCCTAAGATAAATATAATTTAAATCTAACGAAATAAAATAAATCTTATTAAATAAATTAATCCTATTTAAAGCTAAATACTTACCTGTAAAATAAACCCTAATATAGCTACAATATAACGAATAATTATATTGTAGCTATTTTAGGATTTATATTTATTTCACAGGCAACTTTGTATTTATTTTAACCAGGTACAATAGCTATTAAATAGTTAATAACTATTTAATAGCTACCTAGTTAAAATAATTACAAAATTACCTGTAAAATAAATCCTAACCTAAGTTACAATTAAACCTAACACTAAACTATCAATAAATTAATTAAATAAACTACCTACAATTATCTACAATTAAATCAACTAAATTAAATTACAAAAAAAACCATACACTAAATTACAAAAAATAAAAAAAGATTACAAGAATTTTAAACTAATTACACCTACTCTAAGCCCCCTAAAAAAATAACAAAGCTCCCCAAAATAAAAAAAATGCCCTACCCTATTCTAAAATAAAAATGTAACGGCTCTATTACCTTACCAGTCCTTAAAAGACCCAGCTGAAATATACTCTTTAAATATAAGGTATGCAGTTAGGAAATTTTCAGAGGTGCTCAAACATTGGGAAAAACTCCCGCTTTCTCTCTATGGCAAAATAAAATTATTAAAAATGATAGCTCTACCACTACTATTATATGTTTTTCAAAATATACCACTATTAATAAAAAAAACGAAATGAAAGCAATAAATTCATGTATTAAAAAGTATTTGGGGGGGGGGGAATAAAGTAAAATTAAGCTATAAAAAATTAACACTTCAAAAAAAAATATATGGGAATGGCTCTACCAGATATATCGTTATATAACTTAGTAGCAGTAGGGAAAATTGCTCTTGACTGGCTACTGGACATAGGTCATTTTACTATGCTAGATATTGAATCTTATTTAGTTGCACTCCTTTATCTTAAAACTATAGTCCACCTGGAGATTAAAAATCTTCCAATATATATTAAGAGAATAAATCTATTGAAAGATCCAATAATAGCATGGCATAGAATATGTAAAAAATGTCATTTAAAATTTGCAGTATCACATTTTCTTTCAATTAAAGGAAACCAGGATTTCCAACTGGGATTTCTCTCTAATGTAGGCTCAATATGGAAAGAACATAACTTAATTAACATGACACAGTTAGTAAATAGGGAACAGGAAAAACCTAAAGTTTTAGACTTTGCATCTACCCAAAGATACTTTCATCTTAAGAAGGAGCAATACTTTGCGTATTTACAAGTAAGAGATTATTGTCTGAGACTCATAAGATTAAATGGGAAAGATTGGGACTATCTTCCATTGGTACCACTAATTAATGCTTCTAAAAATAAACAATTTCTATCTCTTTGTTTTACAAAATTATCAACAACATAGATTATGATAAACACTTAGAAAAAATTATATTAAAATGGAGAGAAATGTATTTCCCTGACTTGACGATACAGATAAAAGTATAGAAAGAAGCTTATCTTGCAATGTTGATGCGTGAACAACATGTTAAAATGATATGGATGACATATATTACGCCAGAAATGATATCTAAATGGGGCAATAACCAAAGCGGACATAACTGTGAGAAATGTAGATTGAACAAAGCAAATTTAATACATTGTTTATAGTCATGCCCCAAACTACAAACATTTTGGAGAATGATGTCTTACTGGGCCAATAAATTATGCAATATGCAGTTGACACTACAAGCAGAACATATTATTTTTTAAAATATTAATAAAAAAGAAACCCCACAGTGTAGAACCTTCTTTGTTATGCTAATTTTATTTAGTAGAAATCTGATTTAGAAAGGGTGGAAAATGCACAAGCACCCTCTCAACGCCTTGAAAAACATAGTACAGAGGCAATTCTTGATAGAACACAATGATATTTGGTTTAATATTGAAATTAATGTTGAAAGATTTTTCGAGAAGTGGAAATTCGGGATCAGAGCACAGAATAGAGACATACAAAAAGAATGAATCTCAAGGTTTGAAAACACCCAATATATAATGGAGAGTAGGCTTAAAAACGAGTGGTTATGAAAATAAAAGAGAGAAAGGGGTAGTAACCCCTCTCCCTCTAGGTTCTATGTACGTCTCTAGATATAGGACAAGGCCAGTACAAAATACAGTAATGCTAAAACTGATTCTGTAACAGAGATATGGAAGCTCAATCCTATTGTCTGATCTTGAGGCTTTGATAACTAGGTCAGATCAATCTTGCAACAATTACGATGCGGAATTCCGGCATATTTTCGGTTGACACTTTGATAAATAGGCCCCAATGACACTGACCATGTTGTGCTGGAATAAGGTGAAGGGCTGGATGTAGGTGGAAGAAAGACCTTGAGGAATCGCTCAGAGACTATGTTGTGTTTCTTGTCCTGATCAGTAACTTGCGTTTAACACAACAGTAACAAGAAAAGTGAAGGACTTATTTAGGGATGTAACAATTTAAGCAGTGGCATATTTAGGTTTTGTGCTGCCCTATGCACTATATACATACACACACATAATATATATATATATATATATATATATATACACACACACACACACACACATATAAATATATATATATATATATATATATATATATATATATACACACACACATATAAATATATATATATATATACACACACACATATAAATATATATATACTGTATACAGGGAGTGCAGAATTATTAGGCAAATGAGTATTTTGACCACATCATCCTCTTTATGCATGTTGTCTTACTCCAAGCTGTATAGGCTCGAAAGCCTACTACCAATTAAGCATATTAGGTGATGTGCATCTCTGTAATGAGAAGGGGTGTGGTCTAATGACATCAACACCCTATATCAGGTGTGCATAATTATTAGGCAACTTCCTTTCCTTTGGCAAAATGGGTCAAAAGAAGGACTTGACAGGCTCAGAAAAGTAAAAAATAGTGAGATATCTTGCAGAGGGATGCAGCACTCTTAAAATTGCAAAGCTTCTGAAGCGTGATCATCGAACAATCAAGCGTTTCATTCAAAATAGTCAACAGGGTCGCAAGAAGCGTATGGAAAAACCAAGGCGCAAAATAACTGCCCATGAACTGAGAAAAGTCAAGCGTGCAGCTGCCAAGATGCCACTTGCCACCAGTTTGGCCATATTTCAGAGCTGCAACATCACTGGAGTGCCCAAAAGCACAAGGTGTGCAATACTCAGAGACATGGCCAAGGTAAGAAAGGCTGAAAGACGACCACCACTGAACAAGACACACAAGCTGAAATGTCAAGACTGGGCCAAGAAATATCTCAAGACTGATTTTTCTAAGGTTTTATGGACTGATGAAATGAGAGTGAGTCTTGATGGGCCAGATGGATGGGCCCGTGGCTGGATTGGTAAAGGGCAGAGAGCTCCAGTCCGACTCAGACGCCAGCAAGGTGGAGGTGGAGTACTGGTTTGGGCTGGTATCATCAAAGATGAGCTTTTGGGGCCTTTTCGGGTTGAGGATGGAGTCAAGCTCAACTCCCAGTCCTACTTCCAGTTTCTGGAAGACACCTTCTTCAAGCAGTGGTACAGGAAGAAGTCTGCATCCTTCAAGAAAAACATGATTTTCATGCAGGACAATGCTCCATCACACGCGTCCAAGTACTCCACAGCGTGGCTGGCAAGAAAGGGTATAAAAGAAGAAAATCTAATGACATGGCCTCCTTGTTCACCTGATCTGAACCCCATTGAGAACCTGTGGTCCATCATCAAATGTGAGATTTATAAGGAGGGAAAACAGTACACCTCTCTGAACAGTGTCTGGGAGGCTGTGGTTGCTGCTCCACGCAATGTTGATGGTGAACAGATCAAAACACTGACAGAATCCATGGATGGCAGGCTTTTGAGTGTCCTTGCAAAGAAAGGTGGCTATATTGGTCACTGATTTGTTTTTGTTTTGTTTTTGAATGTCAGAAATGTATATTTGTGAATGTTGAGATGTTATATTGGTTTCACTGGTAAAAATAAATAATTGAAATGGGTATATATTTGTTTTTTGTTAAGTTGCCTAATAATTATGCACAGTAATAGTCACCTGCACACACAGATATCCCCCTAAAATAGCTAAAACTAAAAACAAACTAAAAACTACTTCCAAAAATATTCAGCTTTGATATTAATGAGTTTTTTGGGTTCATTGAGAACATGGTTGTTGTTCAATAATAAAATTAATCCTCAAAAATACAACTTGCCTAATAATTCTGCACTCCCTGTATATACACACACATATAAATATATATATATATATATATATATATACACACACACATATATATATATATATATATATATATATATATATATATATATATATATATATATATATATACACACACACACACACATATAAATATATATATATACACACACACATATATAAATATATATATATACACACACACACATATAAATATATATATATATACACACACACACATATAAATATATACACATATATATATATATATATATATATATATATACACACACACATAAAAATAAATATATACACACACACATATAAATATATATATACACACACACACACATATATATATATATATATATATATATATATATACACACACACACACATATATATGTGTATATATATATATATATATATATATATATATATATATATATATATATATATATATATATATATATATATATATTCAGAAGCGTATTTAGGTTTTGTGCGGCCCTAGGCACTAAAATTTCTTAGTTTTAGGCCTATTTTAGCCATAATATTTTTTCTCAGAATTTAACATGACTTTTTTTTTGTGTGTGTGATAATCTATATTTTATAGCAACTAAGTAGAGTAGAACATATTGGTAATAAGGGTAAAGTAGTCGTAGTATCCACTAACTCACCATTAACATAGCAAATGTAGACTTCCTTTAAAAAAAGTTCAAAGGAATATCTGCCAGTTTTACAAATCTAGCAGCAATGGGGATTAAAACAAATTAATATTAGAAAACAGACCTCTTAAACTAAAAAGTATAATGGGACAGGCTTGCACTTTACAGCTCAAGGAGGGGGTTGAGAGGGGTTAGTTGGTCTGAGCTGATAAGCAGAGACATAAAATTGCATGGGAAGGACAGGCAGAGTAGGTATAAAGCCCTGTACACAGCCATATAATTCAGTGTTAAATCAACAAGACCTTCGTTATCCTGATACTTATAACCTTGATGAAGTTCCATAGCTCCTGGAAGTGGAAGGCCCTCTAGTGGGCCTTTAACAAAATTAAGGGATAACTGAGTTGAAGTCTGGAAGGTACTAGGTGTTACATTGTTGCAAGTGGAGGGGCGGGTGTTTCTGCTTACCTTTATAGGTCCTGACTGCAGTGGATCCGGCCCTCTTTTGTTCCTGGTTCCAGACTTCAAGCAAGATTTCTTCTGTGGAGATGGAGTGTGCCAAAAGAAAGTCTGTGCCGCCAAAGCGTTATAGAGAAGTGGTGAAGGAGGTTCCAGGCATGAGGGGAGCTGCAAGAGAAAGCTGTGGATCAGGCTCTGAGGATGTGGTACCCCCTTCCCCGGTAGCTAGGCCCAGGGCAGCCCCCATGATTCAGAATAGGCCTAACACGAGGGGGAGGCTGGGAAACAGGGCCACTACTGTGGCCCCTGGATCACAGGGCTCCCCTTCAGGCCACCACCCGCAACATACTGATGCCCCAAGTGCTCTAGGGGTTAATGTGCTTGAGTTAGTTAGTGGGGCTGGCCAGGTGGGGGTTATGGGGCCCTCAGTCAGTACGGTGCATACGCCGCCTAGAAGTTCCTATGCGCCAGCACTGGGTTTATCCCCATCCCTTTACCCACACCAGGAACCCACCATTGACTTACACGTGTCCCCACCAGGAGACAGGCCACAAACGGACCAAGCTGCTGCCGGGCAGGCGTCATGGCAGCAGCTTCAGGCCCTTCCACCAGCGGCCTTGTCCTCGGTCCTGTCGATTGCTCAGGCCCTCTTGGGGAACATACCCCCAGATGGCTTGGTGGGGCACGGGAGCGGGTTAGGCCGGGGGGCGGGGTGCCCACGAGGTTCAGGCTCTTCATGTTTCTGGGCTTGCGTCGGGCCGTAGCCCCGCCCCTTCCGGCGTCGCGTCACGCGCCTCCTCCCCGAGTGCCGTTTCAGAAGGGGAGGAGCGCGGGCGTGGCAGAGTGCGCAGCGGAGTCGTGAGGAGCAGGTCGCCGCACGGAGCACACACTAGTGAGTTGGGGAGGCTCCGTGTGGATGGTCGGGTTTCCTGGGGTGGCGGGAGCTGTTGTGAGAGAGCACGGTGTGGGGCTGGCTAGGAAGGCACAGGGGAAAACGGCTGGAGGCAGGAGAGTTACTTTGCAGAGGCAGAGGGGGAGAGGTGCTATATCCGGTCTGGCTAATCAGGGCAGAACAGGTACCGGGGTCCACAGGGGGATAACTGTGGCTAGACAGGGGGACATAACTGGTGATACAGATTTTCTGGATGTGTCAGGAACTGCTTCTGGGGGAACAGTTTCAAGGGATGTTAGTATGCATGTCTCACAAGGCCTAAGGCGTGATTCTATCAGAGAAAGTGTGAGTGGGCCTCAGGGCCAGGTTCCCAGTGTGACTGAAGAAATGATAAGGAAGGCTGTTGCAGCTGCGCTAGGTGTGTGTTTGCCTAGGGATCAGGTTGGGAACCCCTCAGGGGTTCCAGCATCAGCACGGAGTACTCCCCAAACTGTCTTGTTTCCCCAGGGCTTTCCAATGGTGCAAGCTGGACCGGCTATGGCGTCCACATCCTGTCAAGTCGCGACACCTATGGCGGCATCAACACCAGCTGCCACGGAGGACACACATCAACATCTGGCATCAGGAGCAGCGCCACCCTTGGCCCCCAGCGGTGAGTTCTTACTACACACATCTGCACACGTAGAGTTGGGTTCATCCTCTAGTGGGTCAGGATCTGAAAGTGAGGGTGACCTAGGCCTAGTGGGAAAAGGGCAGAAGGAGATGTTTAAAATGATAAAGAAGTTGGTAGCTGCGCAGGTGAAAGGAAAAGGCTCCTCAGTGGGGGTTAGCCAGGGGGTCCCCTTATTGCATGATGTCAGCACAGGTTTGGCGGGTTTAGGGGCAGTTCCAGTGTCTAGGAAAGTGGCGTCTCACGGGGACACGTACCCGTGCCTGTTGCACACCTTGTATGGTCATTTAAAATCTAAAGTCGTGAAAAAGATTCAAGATGGACGTTATGTCAATATCTTTGAACTCTCCCCCGAGGCGTGTAGGGCCAGGGAACGCGCGGCCGACGGCACTGGGCCTAAGAAGGTCCAGCGGCCGGAGACCTATGAGAAGTGGCAGCAGTGCTTTAGGGTACTGGCGACGTATTATGTAGATAAGTGGCCCTCCCAGGGCCATAACCTGTTTAAATATGAGGATACAATTGATGATATCTGCTCCAGGTTTAAGGAAGGCTCATGGCGTGAATATGACATGGCCTTCCGCAGGAAGATGGTGGGTAACCCTCTCCTGCATTTTGGTACTAAGGATATTCACCTATGGTCCAAACTGGGCTTGGAAGGGGGGGCAATTAGCGCCCCCACGCCTTGTCCAGGGGCCAACAGATCGGCACCAAGGTAGAAACGTCGCGGCAGAGAATGTTGGAAATTCCAAGATATACTTTGTGACAGGGGGGCAAGCTGCTCCTTTCGTCACATCTGTAAATTCTGCAGTGGGCCACATTCCGGGGCGGATTGCAGCAGGCAAAAGGATCCTGGCGCAGACAAGCCAGCTTCCAAAGGGGGCCCTGGGTACAAGGGCCCCAACCCCACTTAAATTATCTGCCATGGAGCCATGGCTGGCTCACTACCCCGACCAGGGGGCGGCTCAGCTGCTCAGGTCGGGGTTAAGGGACGGGTTTAGGATTCCGGTGGAGGGTCCCGTGGTTGGATCTGTGGTCCACCGGAATCTTAAATCGGCGTACGAATTTCCAGAAGTAATACGGGACAAATTGAATAAGGAGTTGTCCCTGGGCAGGGTGGCTGGCCCATTTTGGGAGAAGCCTCTGCCTGGGTTGGTGGTATCCCCACTTGGGGTGGTCCCTAAGAAGGATACAGGCAAGTTTCACCTTATCCATCACCTGTCCTTTCCTAAAGGGGGTTCGGTGAACGACGCCATTGACCCTGACATGAGCTCGGCTCACAACCAGTCCTTTGACGATGCATTGGCGATCGTCAGGGGTAAAGGGGCAGGGGCGTTAATGGCAAAACTGGACATTGACTCCGCTTTTCGCTTGCTGCCCCTACACACATCTGCCTTCAGACTTATGGGTATGAAGGCAGATGGGGCATTCTACGTCGATAAATGTCTTCCCATGGGGTGCTCACTATCCTGTGCTCTGTTCGGATGTTTTAGTTGCTTTCTACATTGGGTAGTTCAGAAGGCATCCGGGGTGGGTCCGTTGCCCATTACCTGGACGTCTTCCTGCTGGTAGGTGAGGCGGAATTGGACGAGTGCTCGCGCATGATGGTTATCATACAGGACATGATGGGTAGATTCGGGGTGCCGTTGGCGGATGACAAAATGCAAGGCCCCTGTACCTGTCTTACTTTCCTAGCTATCGAAATAGATACTCAGGCGGAGGTTTGTAGGTTGCCTCAGGACAAAGTTGACCGCCTGTCGAAGGTGGTTTTGTCTGTGACCAGTGCTGATTCTATTTCTATTAAGGAATTGCAGTCCTTGCTGGGGCTGCTGAATTTCGCGGGTAGGGCAATACCTATGGGAAGGATATTCAACAGGAGGCTGGAGAGCCAGCTGCAAGGCCCGAGAGGAAAGGGCTCTAGGATCAAGGTGTCCTCTGAAATGAGGGAAGACCTTGGTGTATGGGAGGAATTTCTAAAGAAATTAAACGCTGTCTGTATTTGGCAGGAAGGCCCTATTTCCAATCAAACGCTGCATCTCTTTACAGATGCAGCGGGGGGTTTTTGGGTATGGGGCGTATTTAAATGGTGAGTGGAGCGTGGCTCCATGGCCGGAGGATTGGGTTTCAGCCGGCCTAACCAGAAATCTAACTTTGTTAGAACTCTTCCCAATCATTGTAGCGATTGAACTCTGGACTCAGAAGTTAGCCAATCGGGCGGTGGTTTTTTGGTCAGACAACATGAGTGTGGTCTACGCCATAAACCGGCTGTCGGCTTCGTCACCAAGGGTGGTTACATACTTAAGGCACCTGGTGTTGCATTGCTTGCAGCTGAATGTGCGTTTTACGGCGCGGCATGTGCCTGGGGTTAGTAATGTTGTGGCAGATGCTCTCTCCAGATTTCAATGGGATCAGTTTAGGAGGGTAGCGCCCTTGGCCAAAAAAATCGGCCTAACTTGCCCTCCTTTTCTTTGGCAGATGGCGAGGGTTGGGAAAATGTCCTTCCCCTAGTAAGGGCACATTTGGCTCCTAAGACGTGGTGTGTATATGAGAAGCACTGGAGATCATGGGTCTGCTTCGCAGGACAACATGGGTTCTCCGTTCAATCAGCTACGCAGGTACAGGTGCTGAATTGGCTAGCGGGGCTGCATAGGCAGGGTGTATCCAAGTTGTCTGCGCAGAGTCGGTTGTCGGCCGTTTCATTCTTTAACAAGATGGTTGAGGGAACTGGTAGGTACGCTGCAGTCAGTGTGCTCGTCCCAGTTCGAGGCTACGCTATTTAAGGCAGCTTTTTAATTTGCCTTGGCCGGGGCATTGAGGGTCAGGGAATTAGTTGCTGCATCCAGGGCGGATGCAGATGGTGGAATACTCTGGGAGCACGTTCGGCCATCCGAGAATGGTCTGTTGCTCTTAGTCCCTAGGTCAAAAACGGACCCTGAAGGGAAGGGAGCATGGCTCCCACTGCAGGAACACCAATTCCCGGAATGCTGCCCAGTGAGGAGCTTCGAGGAATATTGTCGGGTGAGGCCGCTGGGTTTCTGACAATTGTTTATTCACGAAGACAGGTCTGCTCTATCGTTATACCAATTTAAGAAGGTTTTGGCCAAAGCTGCGGCTGCAGCGGGGCTGGACCCTTCGAAACTGGTATTAAGAGGCTAGGGCGTTGGAAGTCAAACAGATTCAAGTCTTACATACGTCCTTTGGGGGGGCGAGCCTCTTTAGGGCTGTGCTCGCAAATCACAGGGAAAGGGGGCCACAGTTTATAGGTATTTTGTGGGAGTAGGTGGTGTGTCTTACCTGCTACTTGAGGTCGTGTTGGCTCAGCTTTGTATCATGTGATTTCAGGCAAGAATTACCCCTCGAAGCGTGTATGGATAGTGGGGCATTCCTTCGTGCATTGGGCGTCCATCAGGGCGTCGCAGCGGCCGGACGGGCAGCAATTGGGCCTTTCAACATCCAGAGCTAGCGTTCGGTGGCTAGGGCGCAGGGGGTTAACATGGGAAGAGTTGCCCGCCCTGCTTCAGGATGCACACAGGAGGTGGGGGCAGCCTCACATTATTGTACTTCATTTGGGTGGGAACGACATGGGGTCCGTTCCTGTTTTGGACCTTATTAGGAGGATGGCTTCTGATGTACGCTGGGTATGCGCTTGGCTTAAGGATGTCAAGATCGGTTGGTCTAACGTGGTTGCACGACTGCGTGGAGATACATTGTGAATCAGAGGGCAGCGTATAATGTTAGAAAGAAGCTGAATAGGCAAATGGGTAGAACGGTCACGGCGTTAGGCAGATTTGCCATTAGGCACAATGCTATAACGGCTGACAACAAGGCTCTCTATCGCCCTGATGGCGTCCATCTCACGGACGTGGGATTGGACATTTTCATTGGGGATCTTCGTAAAGCATTGCTATTAGTTGTTTAAAATTGAAAGTTAAAAAAAAAAAGTTTTATGATTGCTAGAGTTAATATAGATATTTAAGGAGCCAGTCGGTTTGTGGCGGCAAAAAGTGGTTGACTCTTGTGGCGGGCGGTCAGGGCCCAGAGAGAGGGTAGGGAGAGAGATGAGTGATGTCATGGGATGGAGTAGGTGACGCCCACTAGGTGCCGACCTAGGGGTTACTCCCCCCTACGAATCTTAGGCAAATACCTCTAACAGCTTACAGCTCTCTCTCTCTCTGCCAATTGGGCGTGGCAATCCTTGCCGCGCTGCAAACACCGTGTAGGGTCCTGGCCGTCTGTTAGTAGGGGTTACATTTAGCTAATTCATTGCCTCCACCAGCTAAGAACTGGTACAGTTCTTATATTAGTATTTAAAGTTGCCTAGGTTGGCATATTTACATAGGCTAGTTTTAAAGGTTTATTGTTATAAATAAACGTGACCGTGACCGGTCTTTAGCCCAAAACCAGTTGTCGTGTGTTTATTAATATTATAAGTCATGTGTGGGTACAAGAAAAGACGTAATAGGAGGTTTATCCCTTATGTTTGTCAGCTTATCCGACAGACTCACATACAGTCCAAGTGCCGCATGAGAGGGTAAAGTGTAGGGGAGGGAGGAGATTTATTGCAGGCACACAAACATTGACCATTCACCCTTACAGAGTTTTATAGGGAAGTACAGGCAGAACGATCATGTATTCTGCTATGCTCCTTCCAGTTAGTAACTCAGACAGGCGTTACATGCTGCTTCTCCCTGCCTTGTAATGAAACTGCAGCAATGTCTTGGATGGTTCCGTGTGCAGCACTGCAAAGTAACACATTGTGCTAGTGAACTGTCATACCGCAAACACTGACCTTCTCTGAACTCTCAAGCTAACTCTGCGAGGCTCCTTGCTGTGTGTCCCTGCTCTGTGCTTTCTCATCTTTCCCGCACGCTGAAGTTGCGCTTTTCTCCTCCTCACAATAGTTATGCTAAGAGAGCACTGGCACTAACTTGGCCAATAAAAAATAATCATGTCTGTGTGTACCTCAATGCAGGACTGCAGGCTGCCTCATCAGGATAGCGGGACAGACCCCTGTATTTGTTACAGTCCCGCACAGATCATAACCGAATTTCACTTTTCATGTAGGGAAACAAGCTCCGCAGCACATCATAATTTAAAAAATAAATAAAAGCACATAAAGCTGCTCTCAGTATATGTGATGTGGTAGTGCTACCAAAAAGTGCCGCCCCCAAAAATATGCTTGTGCTTCGCCGGTGGTTGGTCCTGGCTTGTCTGCGGGCCCACCGGGTTTACAGTGACAGCAGTCCTTGTTGAGGGGAAACATGGAGGTAGGTGGGGCATCACATGGAGGCAGGGGGCCTAGGGGGTCCCTCACCCGACCGGGTGGGGGGAGGGGCGGAGCAAATAAAAGGGGTATGAATATTAGGAGTTCCACTGGTAATAAAAACGCTGTTACTAATAAATGGTCAGTTAAAGGGCCAGTAGGGCCATTTATAACCCCTGCAAGGGGAGGTTCAAAAAAGAGGTTAGGGCATATGAATCTTATGTCTAGTCTTAGGAAGAGGTTATTAGCTAGAAATGTTTCTGGGGGCCAATCTTTAGTGGTTAGGTCATCTGAGGTAGCGGCTGGGGGGTCCTCTGGGCAATCTGTTTCTTCCTGTGGTGCTCCCACTGTTGTTTCTGTCCTACAGGTTTGCAATAATAGTTCAGAAGTAGCAACTATTGGAGGTGCCCAATTCCACCACCGGCGTAATGGCAACTGGAGGAGAAGCTGAGGCATGGTCATCTGGATACACGACATCAGGGATGGTGGCAGTTTCTTCATTGGCAGTGTTGGGAAGTGGTGAGTTAGTACTTACACCACACCTTAGGGATGAGGATTCTTCTACATCAGGGGATTCAGATAGTTCCACCGGGCTTAAGGATGAGAGACATCGGAAATTATTTACGAAGATTCGTAGGTTGGTAGATAATAAGCCAAGGACAGTAGGGGTGCAAAGTGTTCTGCCAGGTAGCGAGGTTACGGGGTCTACGGGGATAGCAGCAGGGCAGGAGGGTACTAGCAAGGGGAAAAACATCTGGGGTGGCTGGTACAGCAGACACCTATCCCTGCATAGTGCACTCTTTACATTCTCACTTGAAACCCAGGATAGCAAAAGAGATTAGAGAAGGGCGCTATGTTAAGATTTTTGAGTTGTCAAGGGTTGCGTATCAGGTTAAGGAGGTGGCGGAGGATGGTACGGTGGACAAGAAGGTGAAAAGGCCTGAAACCTATCAGGAGTGGATGCGTTGCTTTAGGGTACTTGCTTCTTGCTACATGGAAGCAAACCCGGATCAGGCAGTAAATATACTTAAATATATGGAGGTCATTGATGACATCCGTGAAAGGGGTAAGGGTACGGCTTGGCGTCAATATGATGTTGGAGGCGAACTCAGTTCTGACTTTTGGGATGAAGGAAATGGACCTTTGGTCAAATCTGGATCTCATGAATGGAACAGTTTCAGCGCCAGTGAAATCGTTTAGCGTAGGTCAGCAGAATCGCCCCTTCGTAAGAAAGGGGGCAGAGAATGCTGGCGTTTTCAAGAAAAGTTATGTGACAGGGGAGTGCAGTGCCTTTTTCGGTGCGAGTGCATCTACTGTAGTGGGGCCCACCCAGGGAACGATTGTCACAGGAAAAGAGATAGTTACACTGGCAAATAGCAATTCAGACATGGTCCTGCGGGAAAGGGCTCACACGCCAATGAACCTTGCGGCAATATTTAGAGCACTTAGGGATTATCCCGATAGGGAAGGGGTGGAATTTATTCGGGCAGGTTTGTCTTACGGTTTTCATATCCCAGTGCGTAGGTAAGTTTCTCCGCGTTCGCAATACAAAAAATTAAAAACAGTGTATCAATTTCCACAGGTCCTGCAAGAGAAAATTGATAAGTTGGGTAGGATCGTGGGCCCCTTTTCTTCCCCTCCATTTGAGAATCTGGTAGTTTCCCCACTAGGTGTAGTTCCTAAAAAAAGAACCCGGGAAGTTCAGACTCTTACAGCACCTGTCGCACCCAAAAGGGAATTTGGAAAATGACGCTCTGGATGAGTCTGACACTTCAGTGGCTTATCAGGGGGCAGAAATGGCTAAGGTAGACATTGAGTCAGCTTTCCATCTCTTGCCAATACACCCAGATAGTTTCCACTTGATGGGCTGCAGGTTTCAGGGCCGGTACTACGTCGACCGCTGCCTGTCGATGGGGTGTGCCATATATTGTGCATATTTTGAACGTTTTAATTATTTTCTCCATTGGGCAGTGGAGGGTGAGTCCGGCCTTGGGCAGGTGGCTCATTAGCTGGAAGATTTTTTTTCTTCTGGGAATAGTGGGGTCGGGGGAGTGTGCATACCTTTTGGGGGTGATGCAATCCTTGATGGCCGAGTTTGGGGTACCTTTAGCAAGCGGGGAAATAGAGGGACCAGCTACATGCCTAGTTTTCCTGGGAATTGAGGTGGATTCAGTGGCAAAGGAGTGTCGACTCCCGAGTGCTAAGATTCAGACGGCCACTGCATCCATCTCCATCATCTTGGAGACAGGTCATGCTACCCTTAGGGAATTTCAGTCATTGCTAGGGACTCTAAATTTTGCGACAAGAGTCATTCCAATGGGGAGAATTTTTAACTAGAGGATGGAGGTCGCCACAAGGGGCGTGAACAATCCTAAGTCACACATTAGGCTGTCAAGGGCTATTATAGCTGATCTAAGAGTGTGGCTTCTTTTCTTGAAAGAGTTTAATGGGGTTAGAATTTGGAGGGATTCACCAGTTTGTAATCAGGAATTGCACCTATTTACGGATGCGGCGGGTAGCGCAGGCTTTGGGGTGTATTTTAACAGTCTGTGGTGTGCAGCTACTTGGCCGCCGGAATGGAACAGCATTGGCCTGGTCAGGAATCTGACCCTCTTAGAGCTATTCCCGATCTTAGTAGTCATTGAACTGTGGTGGGATAGGTTGAGGAATAGGGCAGTAGTTTGCTGGTATGATAATCAAAGTGTTGTGTATGCTATCAACAGGCTTTCTGCTAGTTTTCCACCTATAGTGAATGTACTGACGCAGTTAGTGCTTAGATGCTTGCGGCATAACATCGCTTTTAGCGCTAGACATGTTCCAGGGGTTCATAATGGGATTGCCGATGCTCTATCATGGTTTCAGTGGGCTAAGTTTAGGGAGTTGGTGTCAGATGCAGTCAGCAGAGGTAACGTGTCCAACATATCTCTGGCAGGTGGTGAGTTCTGGGGAGCTGTGTTAAGGCTGTTAAAAGGTTCGCTGGCACCTAGGACTTAGCAGGCATACAGTGATGCTTGGAGTGAGTGGGGTAAATTCTTGAATGTTTTCAATACCACATGGAGGCCCCCTTCAGTTCAGTTATTCATTAGCTGGTTAGGTTCCCTTGAGGTAGCGGGTTTATCTCCTGGTGCTATAGGTGGCAGGGCTACAGCAGTAGTTTTCTTCTCTAAACTGTACTGGGTAGAAGATGTGACTAGGAGTTTTTTAGCTAGGGCAGCCTTGAAGGGAGTTCATAGGTTAGGGGGCAGACGGAAGGATGTGAGGGAGCCTATTACTAAGATGAGGCTAGCGTAGTTAATGGGACAATTAGAAGGTATTTATGTCTCTGGTTTTGAAACATTGTTGTTGTCCGTTGCATTTTCCTTGGCATACTTTGCAGCCCTTAGAATCAGTGAATTAGTAGCAAAATCCAAGACCACAACAGTTACAGGCTTATTGAGGGAACATGTGAGATTTGAAGATCAGACAATTTTATTGTTTGTGGCAAGGTCTAAGACAGATCAGGCAGGGAGAGGTAGATGGCTCAATTTGCTTTCGCAGGTGAAGCCATCTATCTGTCCAATTTTTCTTTGCAAGAGTTTTGTAGCGATCAGGCTGAACGTAGACGGGCCGTTTTTAGTACATGAGGAGGGGTCGTATTTGTCGCCATTTCAGTTCAGAAAGGTTTTGAAGAGGGTAATGCTCAGTTTGGGGTGGGACCCGGCGGTAGTGGTTCCTCATTCGTTCCGCATTGGGTCGGCCACGGATGCGGCCATGTCGGGGTGTTTGGAGGGACAGATTAAGGCACTGGGGCGGTGGTCATCAGGGCAATATAGGAAATATATTAGGCCTCTGAATCAGTGTTAGGTGATGGGAGTTTATTTGTCAGTTGTTTTGTTCAGTTATTTTAGTTAGTTCTTGTGTTTTGGGGTGTTAGTTGGTGGAAGCCAGATCCTTATAGTTTGTTGCTGTTCTTTTCAGGTCAGGCCGCAGGATGCAAGAGGATTTGGATTGTTGGACACTTATACATACATTGGGCGGCCGTTTGGGCTGCTTTGCAGCCAGGAGGCCAACAGCTGGGATTGCCGTCAGAGAAGGTTTCCATTAGGGGGTTAGGTAGGAGGGGCATGATGTGGACACATTTGCCAGAGCAAGTTGCTGAAGCCAGGAGGAGATGGGGCAGACCTCATGTTATTCTCCTTCATCTAGGAGGGAATGACGTAGGGACGATGCTAATGGGGGATTTCACTGATGTCATGGTGTCTGACATTAGATGGCTTAAGACACAGTTTCAGGGAGTGACCATTATATGGTCAAATATTATATTGAGGAATATATGGAGGCATATGGCCACAAGGAGACGTGAGTAAAGTGGTTCTTGCTTCAGGTAGGTAAGTTGCCTTGCATGACAATATCAGAATTGATTATGTGGGTTTGTTCAGGAGAGACCAAGTACACCTGTTGGACAGGGGTAAGGATTTGTTCTTAGATAATATCAGGCAGGTCCTGGCTTCCTGTTATAGTTAGTGGGGCAAGAGTACCTTGTCCTCTTTTGGTGGCAGAAAGGGGTGTGGCAACAAATTCCAATTTGCTGTAACAATCATAGAAGGAAGGTACTGTTGGCGTTTAGGACCCTAGTCGCTGAGGCCTAGGGATAGGTTGGCTCGCTGGTCGATCTTCCTTGAGCAGATAGGTAGGCGGAATGAGGGCGTCCTCATTCCCAGAGCGGCCACACCCCTTATAGGGTTGATAGGACAAGATCATCTTGCCAGCTGGTAGCAGTTCGTTATTTAAAGTTATGTATGTATTTATTAATAAAACAACCCCTCCTCCTGTTGGGGGAGGTTGTTTTTTCTCTCAACCCCGAGTGTTGTGTCTTTATTGAATTTATGTGTGGTTAAAGTTGGGGGTTGGTATTATCTTGACTGTATTCAACTAAAAATTGTAACCCCTTAGGAAAGTGAAGGACCTATTTAGGGATGTAACAATTAAGGGGTAATTTATTTGGAAGAAAGGAGAGATAATACCATCAAACTCCAAAAGAGACTCCAACATATCCAGAACGCCTCAGCCAGACTCATCCTCGACATCCCTCTCCAATGCCACATCACCGAACACCTAAGGAACCTTCACTGGCTCCCCATCAACAAGAGAATCACCTTCAAGCTCCTTAGCCATGCGTTCAAGGCCCTACACATTGGACCCGACGAATACATGAACCACCGCGTAAATTTCTACACCCCTGCCAGACAACTCCGATTGACCGACCAAGCACTCGCTGTCATCCCCCGCATCAGCAAATCCACAGCGGGTGGAAGATCCTTCTCCCACATGGCAGCAAAGACATGGAATACCCTCCCGCTGCACCTCAGACAATCCACCTCCCTTACAAAGTTCAGAAAGGACCTCAAAACCTGGCTCTTCGACTGAGCGCCCATCCCCTCCCCCCCTCCTATTTGCTTTCCCTTAACGCCTCAAGACCCTCACGGGTGATTAGTTTGCGCTCTATAAGTTCCCGATAGATAGGAATGGGTTAAAGGAGGTTGTGACTGCTAGATAGCAGGAGTTTAGGAGGCGGAGACTCAGAGGTAATAAAAAGAACTGCAGAACAGAAAGTAAATCACTAACCTTTTTCTTGTCTTCCCTCCCAGCCCTCCCTGTTTTTTCTGTTATTACTATTAAAGGTTCTGAATTGGATGGAGGAGTTTGGTTAGTGATTACAGCTGGCTTAGTCTTCCCTTGGCAGGGGGCTGCATAGTCATGTGGACCTTTGTAAGCCCAAGGGCGTTAATTGGTAGTATGGGGTCTCCCTTCGGGACTAACAGACTTTTGGCTGGGGGGCCGTTGACTATCCAGTGTTGGAGACCTCTCAACCCTTAAGCAGGTTTTGTGGGTTTGCATGGAGTCATGCTTTCTCAGGTTGTCGGAAAGGGGTGTGGCAACAAATTCCAATTTGCCGTAACAATCATAGAAGGAAGGACCATTGGGTGTTTAGGACCCTAGTCGCAGAGGGCCTAGGGATAGGTCAGCTCACTGGTCGATCTTCCTTGAGCAGATAGGTAGGCGGAATGAGGGCGTCCTCATTCCCAGAGCGGCCACACCCCTTATAGGGTTGATAGGACAAGATCATCTTGCCAGTTGGTAGCAGTTCGTTATTTAAAGTTATTGATGTATTTATTAATAAAACAACCCCTCCTCCCGTTGGGGAAGGTTGTTTTTTTCCCCAACCCTGAGTGTTGTGTCTTTATTGAATTTATGTGTGGTTAAAGTTGGGGGTTGGTTATATCTTGACTGGATTCAACTAAAAATGTTAACCCCTTATAACAAAGTGTAAATTGAAACATGAGTAAAAAGCTCTTTTGGTGAAACAGAATCAGCTCCTGATAGCTATGTGACCCCTGGATAGGGTTGCCACCTCAGCCATGTTTGCCTGGACACTTATGAGTTACACATACTGCAGGGTATGCAGGGAGGAACATGAATAGTGCTGTCCAGGATCACTATTCCTGTGCTATCCATAGATGCAATTCATGTTCCCCTCTGCACACCCTGCAGCATGTGCAATTCATAAGTGTCCAGGCAAACATGGCTGAGGTGGCAGCCCTACCGGCCCTGGACCAGATGCAAATTCCTCAAATTCAAACTAAAAATAAATTAGCGCTGCGGAATCTGTTGGCGCTCTACAAATAACCGATAATAATAATAATAATAATTAAATTTTCTTTATACAGAAAAAATAAAGTAACATCTATTATAGGGAGGTGCTGTCTTGTAAATTCCATCAGAGGGGAGGCCTAAGACTGAAAAACCCCTGGATCAGATTGAATAATAAAATGTTTATAAAATATACATATTTCTTCCTCTTTATATTTGGTGTTTTGGGCAGGAGCAGAGTGGGTGGAGCCATAGAAACCGTTGCTGGGTGTGGTCCAGTAACCAGCTTACTTGATTATTCTGTTGCACATTTTCCCTAGAATTTTTCTTCTATGTTTCTAATTATGACATTATGACTTAAAGGGACAGTCAAGTCCAAAAAAACCTTTTCTTTTTCAGAGAAAAAAAAAAACTTTGTTTTCATGTGAATTTCCTCTCTATCATCCAGTACTAAATTCATACATCCATCAAAACCTTCTATACTCATGTTCACTTGCTCATAAAGCCACATCTGGATTTGTGACCTATTCTGGAGATATCTGGAAATGAGGTTAATGGGCTGCACCATCACTTTCTGACCTTGCACGCTGTACACTGCTGCGCACTCAGAAGACTGGCACAAGTTAATGCTTCTAATTTATTACATTTAAAGGGACATGAAACAACATTATTCTTTACTGATTCAGACAGAGAATACAGTTTAAAAAAAAAGCAAAAAACATTTTCAATGTACTTCTATTATCAAATTTACTTCATTCTCTTGGATTCTCTTGTTAAAAGACATACCTAGGAAACTATATGGCAGCTGTTTTGCAAGAATGTTTTTGAGCAGTAGATGGCAGCAGTGTTTGCATAACATTGTTAAAAGTATTTGTGCAAAACTGCTGCTATATAGTGCTTTAGACACATGCTCGCTCTTGAGCCTACCTACCTGCTTTTTAAAAAAGGATACCCAAAGAACTAAGTAAATGTTTCCATGTCCCTTTAATGTGCTTTGTAAACGGGTATGAACTAAGATATCAGACAAAACTCTGCTTAACACATGAAGCTAAATCTGTTAGGAGCAAAAAAAGTTTATTTTGCATTTTATAAGAATACAAATTGGCCAATATTCATACCATTCAGTTAGAAATTCTGTACAAAAATTCATAGTAAAATGTAACAGCAATCAGCTACAGTGTGTAAGAGAAATATCATGTACATTATTAAATGTACAATCACAACTGCAGCCTAATGTATATTTAATCAGATCATTAAAATACCAATATTACTGCACACTACTGTTGCCAGGTGCTAATTAGTGTTAACTTCTAATTGTCGCTTCTCATTAAACTAAATAAACATTTTTATGTCAATGTTCAGTAATTGGTAGTAGAAAAAAAATATCTGAAATGTAAAAACTGTTGAATAAAACATTTTTGATTTTATCAGTTACAAAACAAGGTTGTTGTTTTTTTTGGTATGTTTTAAGACTTCTAACAGCATTTTTTATGTTTTATTTTTACCATTTGTTGAAAAATTCTTCAGCTTGTTTTAATTGGGCTGTGAAAGGCAGCACAGGTCAAACACTTCATATAATATTTATACTTAGCAAGAGCCCATTTAACACGTGCATAGAGGAGGCTTGTAGCTCCCAGCCAGGCCAATAAAACAAACAGGCTCTGTTCAGTGTTTGGGGTTTTGTGCTTGAACAAGGGACTGTTCAGACTGGGATTTCTGTTGTTTTATTTCATTTCCAATTCCACCCCACCTGAAAGCCAAAGATTTATGGCTCTAATCTGGGGGGGGGGGGGGGTTATGTATACTGCCTGCAGGCAATGCAGAGCCCAGGACTAGCCAGCCTGCTGTGGGAATAGGGGGAAAACCTCCCAGTAATTAGGAGCTGCCTCTTCCATCCCCTTGTGTAAACTTGCCATTCCTGCATCTGCACATGCAAGTCTCAGCACATCTCATCTGCTGCAGATTGTTCTTTCCTGGGGATAAGCGTCTCCTCACAGAGGCAGACCAGGTACAGTCTCACTGCCCAGCCCAGAGTGCTCTGGATTGCTAGAAAGTAGTGAGTAAGCAGGCTGGGGACATCTCATCATCTGTTCTGACTTCACTGTAATAGAGGCTGGTGGTGTCTAGTATTTGTAGGCTGCTTCACTGTATAGATCTGTGTTTTTGTTGTAGACTCCCACTTAGAGGGTCTTCTGCTGACTGGACACAGAACTCACAGCCTGAGAATCCAGTCTGGGGCTGTTACAGATCTGTCTACATCAAATCCACAAAGGAAGCTGACGAGAATCAGACTCAGCTGCTGCATAGAGAAGTAAGTGTTGGGATTTTGGAAGATAAGTTTTTCTTGGAGATATAGTAAATGGATGGGAGATATATACAAAAATGATTCTGTTGGGGGTGGGGGAGAACAACCCCTGTGTAATTTCTACAGGTTAGTGATCCCACCTCAAGCTTGTTACACAGGTGAGCTATACGCAGAATTCCATGCCCCAAAGGTTTCTTCCTAAAAGGCCTTTTGTAGACTTTGTAAAAAAAAAGCCGCATGTAGTATACTTACTAAAGAATCACATAAAGCCAGTTATTCACTGCGATTTCACAGCCCCAAATCAAAATGACAAGTAATAATGACACATTACTTAAGTGTTTGTTTTTAAAATTGTGTTTTTTTTAAATTAAATATTTTTTATTTTTGGTGTAAGTAGTTTTAGTATTCAGCAGAGACCCATGACTAACATTTGTTTTATGTAAGTTAAAAACCATGAAAGCCATTTAAAGAAAAAAATAGTCTGCATACAAAATAAATGTGGTTTTTTTTAAACTGTGTAGCGTGTAGCTGGGTCAAGTTTCTGAACCCTTCCACCTCTCTGGGTTGAATTGGAAAACCCACATTTTTCAAGTATATTGCACAAGTTTAAAAGTATATAAATATACATTTTATAATTTTTTAGAGTTTAACCCTTTCCTGCCAGGGCTAAAGTGTCTACATCGGAACAACTGTTCCGATATAGACAAATTGAAATCATGATCGCAAGATTTCAATTATTGGATTTGGTCTGGGGGGCATCCTTATATAACCCTAGGAACGCCCTCCAGACTGCGATCAAATCCAGGAAGCGCAGAAGGCTTCAGGACAGGTGTTGGCTATGACGTTCTATTCCGTCATAATGGCTCTAAAGCCCAGTGTAATTATAATGGAATAGAACGGCATAACGGCATTAAAAAGTTAACTACACAGAAGCTGCTGTTTTTTTTTTCTCTGTAGAACCGAACCTACACTAAAGTGTTAATGGACATTCCAGACAAAACTGAAATGCACATAAATCTTGAATACAATTATTTTTGCAATGTATCTGAATTAGCAAATTTGCTTTTAATGGAAGATATCACAGTGTTTAGTGAGGGCTTTTCCTGCGCACATACAGCATGTCTATAAATGCTCATTGGACCATTGTTTTAAACAGAGTGTCTGCTTAGGTGACAGTGGCTTTTATACTAGGTACCCACAGCACTCTAAGCAAACACGCTGCTTACAATCTAAATGACAATAGCGAAAAGGCGCTTCCATTTGTGTATCTGTGTCAGAAAAATAGTCACAAAATCCCCTCCCCACCTTTTGAATTATACTCGCAAGGGATGCAGCACTCTGTTGTTATTATACTCGCAAGGGATGCAGCACTCTGTTGTTATTCTACTCACAAGGGATGCAGCACTCTGTTGTTATTCTACTCACAAGCGATGCAGCACTCTGTTGTTATTCTACTCACAAGTGATGCAGCACTCTGTTGTTATTATACTCACAAGTGATGCAGCACTCTGTTGTTATTATACTCACAAATGATGCAGCACTCTGTTGTTGTTATACTCACAAGTGATGCAGCACTCTGTTGTTGTTATACTCACAAGTGATGCAGCACTCTGTTGTTGTTATACTCACAAGTGATGCAGCACTCTGTTGTTGTTATACTCACAAGTGATGCAGCACTCTGTTGTGTTATACTCACAAGTGATGCAGCACTCTGTTGTGTTATACTCACAAGTGATGCAGCACTCTGTTGTTGTTATACTCACAAGTGATGCAGCACTCTGTTGTGTTATACTCACAAGTGATGCAGCACTCTGTTGTGTTATACTCACAAGTGATGCAGCACTCTGTCATGCTGGTAGTGTCACATTCCACAGAGCCCCTGTTCACTGCTACAAGGAATCCGGATACAAAAAGATTATTCCAACTTTGAGCTCTTGTCTTGAGACTCAAACGATATCAAAAAGTGACACAAAAACAAATATCTGGACAAGGACAGCTTCCAATATAATATGATAAAAAAACAACTTAACATTTACACCAAAGATGCGACATGTTTCACAGCTCACAGGCTGTTTCATTAGAACCTAAATAATGGTTTGCATGTTCCTTTAAGTACTCTGTAAACAGCCAGCAGAAGAAATTACACTCCCAGTTGGAGATAAAAAAAACATTTTATATTGTTCTATCTCTCTTCTAAGCATTGGGCTTTGGTTTGCAGAGATAATCTAAAGATGTGTGTGTGTGTGCAGAAAGTGAAAAACTAAGGATATCTGATTTCCCTGCAAGCTCAACCCATTTGATCAAAGAACAAAACCAGCTATTTCATATACAAAAATAAACATACATGAACAATTTATCATACATTTTATACTCTGCAGCTGGTATAACTAGTCATTGGAAACTCATTAATTGTTAGTATTTCAGTTTTTTTCAATATACAGTTTGTGGGTCTTAAAGGGTCCTGAAACACTGGGATGGTAATACAAAATATATAGTTATAGAGTATTAGATTTGGAAATTCCTATTTCAGACGTCACAAGACTAACCATGCTACATTCTGAAAGGGAAGTTTATCTTAAGTTTCAATATGGCGAGGCCCATTATTTTATAGAGGCTAAAACATGTTTATAATAGTTGGGGGGGGAACGTTTAATGTAAAATACATCTGCATATAAATCTCAGGCCGATATTTGTGATGAATACATAATTATGTTTAAAGGGACAATAAACCCCAACATTTATTTTATGATTCAGATAGATAAAAAAAACTTTAAACAACGTTCCAATTTACTTCTATTTGCTTCATTCTCTTGGTATCCTCTGTTAAAGGAACAGTAATGCACCATTGTGAGCTAGCTGAAGACATCAGGCAAGTTAACAGTTAATTCTGAGACTACCTAGGTATGTTTTTCAACAAAGGATACCAAGAGAATTAAGAAAATGAAATAAGAGAAGAAGAGTTGTTTAAAATTGTTGCTCTATCTGAATCATGGAAGTTTAATTTTGACTCTACTGTCCCTTTAACAACTATTTACCATGTTTAATGCATATTCCTGTCTTGCATGTAACAACATTTTCTTGTCAGTCCTGCAGAAGTCAGGTGTGTTCCTCTCCACCAATAGAAGCATGGGGGTTGTACCTATCAGCCAGTAAGACAACTTGTACTGCTGTATTAGTTTGTATTTAAAACTAAACGGCTTTTACATACAGTTCTTTCTGGCCAAAGCTATTTTCATTCTATTACAATGTTTCCTGTTCATGTGGATAACAGAACATTTTTGAGTACAATGTTCCTTTCAGTCACAGATTCTGATGGTCTAATGATGTCATATACCAGTTGCTAATCGTTCTCTATCTATAAAAATGTATAACATTGTGTGTCTGTTATGAATGCTTTATTTCCCAATTAAGTTTCTTTCAAATTGTCGATAATTCGAAAATGGTGTTGTTAGGGCAGGATATTATTGCGCTGTTACTTGCATATAATAACCGTGTGTTTCACCCCTGTACTAAAGGTTAAACACATAGGTAAAGTCAGATCCAGGGTAGCAGTGAGTAAAGATGAGAGTAGTGGTAGTTTGAACACAGACTCTGCCCACAAGAAACAGTCCTGGGCATGGCCCTCAGAAAGATGATACTGATGGAAGTATAAGCTTCAGGCTAAGTTACTAACCAGACAGACTAACCTCTGGGTCATGGGAATTAGAACAATGAAAAATCAGGAGACAAATAGGGTCAGTAATGGATTGGACAGGGTGAAAGTAATAGCCAAGAGCGAGGTCAGAGCTGAGCCAGACTCGTGAAATCAGCAGGCAAAAGGGGAAATTGGAGTCCAAAGAATCTATAAATAGCGGGGAATTTACGTGACCAAGAGAGTGCCGCAAAAAAAAATAATGATGCAATTTGTCAAAAACAAAAGCTATGCATCGGTAGACACGACTGAGAGTGTTACTAGACTACTGTGGTGTGACACAATGCACCACTGGGAGCTAGCTGACCAGATCTAGTGAGCCAATGACAAGAGGCATATACTGTATGTGTGCTAGCTAACCAGATCTCCCTAATCAGTAACAGGAGAGGAAGATAAAGAATACTTTTTATTTGTCATAGACCAGCAAACAATGTACATTTTACTAATCACATGGCTGTTTAAATGGTATTTTGCCTGTAGATATTTTATAATGTTGCAAATAATTTCTGATGCATAAATGATGACTCTGTTTGCAGGAGTTAAACACATAGTTATATACAAGCAATAATAAAATGCTCTGACTCTGCTTTCTGGTTGGGACATGGGATGTTTATTATCAGACTGCAAATCAAGAGAATGCACAAGCACCAAGGTAATCCCCACCTGTGGGTATGCAACAAATTGTTTGCAGGTGTGCCAGCTATTAGACCTGCACCATGGTCCAAGATATACAGTTCAAATAAAACATTATTGCTTTATAGTGCCAATTAAAACAGTCTGTTTTAATTGGCACAATAAAGCAATAATGTTTTAAATACAGTTGGTGGTGCGGCTATATTACTACTTTGAACTATTATCAGACTGCACTCGGCTCTCTGCTAAATATACAGTAACTTTCACGTGCCTAGTTCAGCTGTGCGTCTTTAGGTTTTATAAACCTCTGAATGCGGAAAAACGTGGCCCTTCGTGCCGCTTGGTTATTTTTGTTGCCAAATTCATTCTTGTGCTACACCAACACGCTAAAATCTGGATTAGCCGCCTAACGCTTTTGGAGTTCACAAAACCTCAGAATTCATATCTCTAGTGCCTACTACTATATATCTCAATGCTGTTTGTCTCTCTGGTATCTAATACCGCTACTGACACATGTCTTATGTAGGAGATGACACTTTTTTGTTTAAGAATAAAAGCCACCCAGACTATGAGACAGACATTTTTAAAAGCCAGGAAATTGCTACATAAGGGGATGTATACAGGGGCATATTCTGGCCTATGGATTTAGGGGACAGCACATTTTAAAGGTGTAGATATATGGCATGATGTCAGTGTCATCGCCAGAAAGAACCTGAGGTTGTGGGCATGTCTGTAATGGGAGTGCTCAGGGTGTGTCATGGGCGAGACTAGGCAGGGCATGGACGAGGCCCATGGAGCATAGGTGGTTAGTGGTGCCAAACGCAGGAGGTTACAGTTGGGGGGTGGGGCACAGCTTCTCCTGGAACTGCCACTGGTGGTGACTACTGATGATTTCAGATAGTTATGATAAGCAAAATGTATACAAATGATTCAAATAATTGTACCATCAGTGTGTTTAAAAGACCATTAAAGGGACAGAAATATGACAATTTAAATGTTCATGGGTGTTTTTAAATTTTATTATATCTTTATTTAAATCCAACAATGTGGGAAGATTACAATGAAAAAAAATGAAATAAAAAAGAATTGTCATCCGGTACATCATTGTACAATAATTTTACACGTGCAAACTTCATGTGTGCATGTACAGTCAATCTATACCACAATACTCTCATTTACAGCCACATTTTATATACAGACAAAGAAGGCTGATATTATTAAAGCTGATAGTTGCTAGATCATTGATACATAAATAGACGTGAAAAAAAAAGGAATAAAGAGAACAGAATATAACAACTCTTGCTGGCAGAATAAATATAAGAAAAGATAAAAATCATAGGCCTAGATTTAGAGTTCGGCGGTAGCCGTGAAAACCAGCGTTAGAGGCTCCTAACGCTGGTTTTAGGCTACCGCCGGTATTTGGAGTCAGTGATTAAAGGGTCTAACGCTCACTTTTCAGCCGCGACTTTTCCATACCGCAGATCCCCTTACGTCAATTGCGTATCCTATCTTTTCAATGGGATCTTTCTAACGCTGGTATTTAGAGTCGTTTCTGAAGTGAGCGTTAGAGCTCTAACGACAAAACTCCAGCCGCCGGAAAATAGCAGGAGTTAAGAGCTTTCTGGCTAACGCCGGTTTATAAAGCTCTTAACTACTGTACCCTAAAGTACACTAACACCCATAAACTACCTATGTACCCCTAAACCGAGGTCCCCCCACATCGCCGCCACTCGCTTAAAATTTTTTAACCCCTAATCTGCCGACCGCCACCTACGTTATACTTATGTACCCCTAATCTGCTGCCCCTAACACCGCCGACCCATATATTATATTTATTAACCCCTAATCTGCCCCCCTCAATGTCGCCGACACCTGCCTACACTTATTAACCCCTAATCTGCCGAGCGGACCTGAGCGCTACTATAATAAAGTAATTAACCCCTAATCCGCCTCACTAACCCTATCATAAATAGTATTAACCCCTAATCTGCCCTCCCTAACATCGCCGACGCCTAACTTCAATTATTAACCCCTAATCTGCCGACCGGAGCTCACCGCTATTCTAATAAATGTATTAACCCCTAAAGCTAAGTCTAACCCTAACACTAACACCCCCCTAAGTTAAATATAATTTAAATCTAACGAAATAAATTAACTCTTATTAAATAAATTTATTCCTATTTAAAGCTAAATACTTACCTGTAAAATAAATCCTAATATAGCTACAATATAAATTATAATTATATTATAGCTATTTTAGGATTAATATTTATTTTACAGGCAACTTGGTAATTATTTTAACCAGGTACAATAGCTATTAAATAGTTAAGAACTATTTAATAGTTACCTAGTTAAAATAATAACAAATTTACCTGTAAAATAAATCCTAACCTAAGTTATAATTAAACCTAAAACTACCCTATCAATAAATTAATTAAATAAACCACCTACAATTACCTACAATTAACCTAACACTACACTATCAATAAATAAATTAAATACAAATGCTACAAATAACTACAATTACATAAACTAACTAAAGTACAAAAAATAAAAAAGAACTAAGTTACAAAAAATAAAAAAATATTTACAAACATAAGAAAAATATTACAACAATTTTAAACTAATTACACCTACTCTAAGCCCCCTAATAAAATAACAAAGACCCCCAAAATAAAAAAATGCCCTACCCTATTCTAAATTAATACATTTAAAAGCTCTTTTGCCTGTAAAAAAAAAAATACAATACCCCCCCCCAACATTACAACCCACCACCCACATACCCCTAAACTAACCCAAACCCCCCTTAAATAAACCTAACACTAAGCCCCTGAAGATCTTCCTACCTTGTCTTCACCATACCAGGTTCACCGATCGGTCCAGAAGAGCTCCTCCGATGTCCTGATCCAAGCCCAAGCGGGGGGCTGAAGAGGTCCATGATCCAGCTGAAGTCTTCATCCAAGCGGGGCAGAAGAGTTCTTCCATCCGATTGAAGTCTTCATCCAAGCGGCATCCATCCGGAGCGAAGCGGCAGCATCCTGAAGACCTCCACCGCGGAACATCCATCCTGGCCGACGACTGAACGACGAATGACGGTTCCTTTAAATGACGTCATCCAAGATGGCGTCCCTCGAATTCCGATTGGCTGATGGGATTCTATCAGCCAATCGGAATTAAGGTAGGAATATTCTGATTGGCTGATGGAATCAGCCAATCAGAATCAAGTTCAATCCTATTGGCTGATCCAATCAGATTGAGCTCGCATTCTATTGGCTGTTCCGATCAGCCAATAGAATGCGAGCTCAATCTGATTGGCTGATTGGATCAGCCAATCGGATTGAACTTGATTCTGATTGGCTGATTCCATCAGCCAATCAGAATATTCCTACCTTAATTCCGATTGGCTGATAGAATCCTATCAGCCAATCGGAATTCGAGGGACGCCATCTTGGATGACGTCATTTAAAGGACCAGTCATTCGTCGTTCAGTCGTCGGCCAGGATGGATGTTCCGCGGTGGAGGTCTTCAGGATGCTGCCGCTTCGCTCCGGATGGATGCCGCTTGGATGAAGACTTCAATCGGATGGAAGAACTCTTCTGCCCCGCTTGGATGAAGACTTCAGCTGGATCATGGACCTCTTCAGCCCCCCGCTTGGGCTTGGATCAGGACATCGGAGGAGCTCTTCTGGACCGATCGGTGAACCTGGTATGGTGAAGACAAGGTAGGAAGATCTTCAGGGGCTTAGTGTTAGGTTTATTTAAGGGGGGTTTGGGTTAGATTAGGGGTTTGTGGGTGGTGGGTTGTAATGTTGGGGGGGGGGTATTGTATGTTTTTTTTTACAGGCAAAAGAGCTGATTTTCTTGGGGCATGCCCCGCAAAGGGCCCTGTTCAGGGCTGGTAAGGTAAAAGAGCTTTTAAATGTATTAATTTAGAATAGGGTAGGGCATTTTTTTATTTTGGGGGTCTTTGTTATTTTATTAGGGGGCTTAGAGTAGGTGTAATTAGTTTAAAATTGTTGTAATATTTTTCTTATGTTTGTAAATATTTTTTTATTTTTTGTAACGTAGTTCTTTTTTATTTTTTGTACTTTAGTTAGTTTATGTAATTGTAGTTATTTGTAGCATTTGTATTTAATTTATTTATTGATAGTGTAGTGTTAGGTTAATTGTAGGTAGTTTATTTAATTAATTTATTGATAGGGTAGTGTTAGGTTTAATTATAACTTAGGTTAGGATTTATTTTACAGGTAAATTTGTTATTATTTTAACTAGGTAACTATTAAATAGTTCTTAACTATTTAATAGCTATTGTACCTGGTTAAAATAATTACAAAGTTGCCTGTAAAATAAATATTAATCCTAAAATAGCTATAATATAATTATAATTTATATTGTAGCTATATTAGGATTTATTTTACAGGTAAGTATTTAGCTTTAAATAGGAATAATTTATTTAATAAGAGTTAATTTATTTCGTTAGATTTAAATTATATTTAACTTAGGGGGGTGTTAGTGTTAGGGTTAGACTTAGCTTTAGGGGTTAATACATTTATTAGAATAGCGGTGAGCTCCGGTCGGCAGATTAGGGGTTAATAATTGAAGTAAGGTGTCGGCGATGTTAGGGAGGGCAGATTAGGGGTTAATAACTTTATTATAGTAGCGCTCAGGTCCGCTCGGCAGATTAGGGGTTAATAAGTGTAGGCAGGTGTCGGCGACGTTGTGGGGGGCAGATTAGGGGTACATAAGGATAACGTAGGTGGCGGCGCTTTGCGGTCGGAAGATTAGGGGTTAATTATTGTAGGTAGCTGGCGGCGACGTTGTGGGGGGCAGGTTAGGGGTTAATAAATATAATATAGGGGTCGGCGATGTTAGGGCAGCAGATTAGGGGTACATAGGGATAACGTAGGTAGCGGCGGTTTATGGAGCGGAAGATTAGGGGTTAATAATATAATGCAGGGGTCAGCGATAGCGGGGGCGGCAGAATAGGGGTTAATAAGTGTAAGGTTAGGGGTGTTTAGACTCGGGGTACATGTTAGAGTGTTAGGTGCAGACGTAGGAAGTGTTTCCCCATAGGAAACAATGGGGCTGCGTTAGGAGCTGAATGCAGGTTTTTTTTCAGCTCAAACAGCCCCATTGTTTCCTATGGGAGAATCGTGCACGAGCACGTTTTTGAGGCTGGCCGCGTCCGTAAGCAACTCTGGTATCGAGAGTTGCATTTGCGGTAAAAATGCTCTACGCTCCTTTTTTGGAGCCTAACGCAGCATTTTTTTGAACTCTCGATACCAGAGTTAATTTTATGGTGCGGCCAGAAAAAAGCCTGCGGAGCGTTAACAGCCCATCTACCGCCAAACTCCAAATCTAGGCCATAGTTACCACAAATATGTACAAGTAGTATCACTATTATTCAGACCATTAAAGGGACAGAAATATGAAAATGTAAATGTTCATGGGTATTTTTAAATTTTAAATAGAAATATTTTTGCAATATGCTTCAATTAGCAAAAATGCTTCTAGTAAAAGCTATTACTTTTATTTGTGGCATACACACACATATGACGTGAGTACCGGGTGCACCAGCATTCAAACACCTCACCTTCTCAGAGAGTCAGTGATTACTGCTATAGCACACAAATTAAAGGGACAGTCAAGTCCAAAATAAACTTTCATGATTCAGATAGGGCATGTCATTTTAAACAACTTTCCAATTTACTTTAATCACTAATTTTGCTTTGTTCTCTTGGTATTCTTTGTTGAAAGCTAAACCTAGGTAGGCTCATATGCTAATTTCTTAGACCTTGAAGACCGCCTCTAATCTGAATGCATTTTGACAGTTTTTCATCACTAGAGGGCATTAGTTTGTGTGTGTCATATAAATAACATTGAGCTGACGCACGTGAGGTTACCTAGGAGTCAGCACTGATTGGGTAAAATTAAAGTCTGACAAAAGAACTGAAATAGAGGTTTAGATACAAGGTAATTACAGAGGTAAAATGTGTATTAATATAACTGTTGGTTATGCGAAACTGGGGGATGGGTACTTTTTTCTTTTTAAACAACAAAAATGCTGGTGTCAACTGTTCCTTTAAGTCTTCCCTGACACAATACACACAACTGGCCTCTCTCTAAACATGGTATTTAAATCCTGATCATCTAGTCAAAAGTAGCGTATGCGCGCATGCTGCTGAAACCGTGAAATAACTTTTACTAAAAGCATTTTTGCTAATATAAGTAGAATCATTGGTATAATATACTTCCAATTGAAATGCATTCACGCAAATTTCAATTTTGACATTTCTATCCCATTTTAAATACAGGAGATCTGCATAACCAAAAAAAAGCATAATAAAAATACAATGCAACAAAACAAAATGAGCAGATTTTTTTTTTCTGACCATTTTAAAGTTTCCTTTTTTTTTTTTTTTTTTGCAAGCTCTGTCTGAATCATATAAGTTTAATTTTGAATTTAGTGTCGTTTTAACAAGTACAATTTATGTACAGTAAAACCTCTTTACAATAAAACCAGGTAAACATCCTTTTGTCACTAACAGATATGGCAGCAACTATTTGTTACCAATAGATCTGACAAACCCTTTAGCTGTCTGATTGCTCTTTTCCTGTAATGGAGAAAAAAAAAAACCTCCCTCTTTTGCCAGAAGGCTTGAGTTTCCTAGTAACATAAGATCTAAGTGTTGAATTGCAATAATTTAATTTTCCAAGAAAGTTTGTGCAGCTCTTTATAGGACTGTAAACATTAGAAAACACAAGATGTAACTGCTGGTTATGACTTATTGGGGTTAACACTAACTAGGAATCCTACCCATCTGCTATTGTAAAGGAGCAGTAGTAAATGTGTTAAAAATGATATTCAGAATATGTCATGTGTAACAATAACCATGGGCTCGATTTATCAAGCTAGGGCGGACATATTTGCCCCTGTCCACCCCAGCCCGCCTGTGACGGGCAGCAATATGCTCCTGGAATTCAGCATTGTACAAGAGCGCTATTTTGCGCTTGCGTCCAACACCGCCCCCTGCCCGCAGTCAGCCAATCATATGCAGGCAGAAGCTGTCAATGTCCCTAGTCGGACGAGACCGGGGAGACTGAAATTCTCCACCTAAGAGAAGAGGGTAGGAAGCAGCGGTCTGATGAGCGCTGCTTGATGAATACTGACTGCAGTCGTAAGTAAGTGTTGATTTTAAAATACTAATGATGTTAGATGAACAGATTTAGCAAATTTAGAGAAACACGTATTACGTGTATTAAATTTAGAGAAACACGTATTAAATTTAGAGAAACACGTATTAAAGGAGGGGAATTTTGTTTCAAAATAAAATGATCTAACAAATCAGAGCGTTTCTTTAATTTTACACAAGATTGTCTCATTAAGAATTTACAGCAAAGATTAAAGGCATAGAGCGTTTGTGTGTGAATACATTAAACCTGTTTCTAGGATGGAAACTTAAACTGTTTGTTTTTGTTGTTTGTAAATTATATTTTTGCTCCTTGATGTACCCACTTGTTTCACTAATTGTTCACATCTACTACATGCTGCCACATTTATGAAAACCTTTTATAGTAATTAACTATTTTAACCTTAACACTTTGGGATTGTGATATAAAACATTTAATTATGGAACCCCCCCTCCCCCATCTTTCTTTTTATATTTTGCTCTTGTAATTTACTTTTTTTTCCCCCCCTCCAATTTTGAGGATTAGAAGCGCACGCTGCAGACTTCACAGGCTTGCCCTGCTACATACTGTATATATGTAATATGCCTTATTAGATCTGATTAGATGAACTATACAATCCATGTTTTGCTAACATAATGGCAGTGGGAAAACTGTCTCTGTTCAAGGTCTGGCTTTTAGCAAATAAGATTTCAATACATTCAAAACATTTTCACATTTAGTTGCTATGCTAAAGGGACAAGTTAAAGTCAAAATTAAACTTTCACTCTTTCAAATTTGCTTAATTCTTTTGATAACTTTTGTTGAAGGGTAAACATATTTTCATGACTTGGATAGAACACATCATTTTAAACAACTTTACAGTCTTCTTCTATTATCAAATGTGCTTTGTTCTCTTTGTATCCTTTGCTAAAGGAGCAGCATTGAACTACTGGCAGCTAGCTGAACACATCTAGTTAGCCAATCACAAGAGACAAATGATATGTGCGTTTTTTCAACAAGGGATACTAAGAGAATAAAGCACATTTGAAAATAAAAGGGAATTAAAATGATCTATATGAATCATGCAAGTTTAATTTTGACTTTCTTATCCCTTTTAAATAAGTTTTCCTTTAAGAAACCTGATATGTGCATGTCAAATAGCAAACTGAAAACTATTAAATGTGCTCTGCTAAACGGTCATGCAAGAAACCGCTAACTACTGGACAAGAAGAAAGCTGTGGGCGGAGCTTGTTGGTGATTATTTAAATGTTTCACTTGTTACAAGTTTATAGATGTGGTTGCACACTGCTTGCTATGTAACAATAAGTAATAAAGAACAAGTATTGGGTCTAGATTGTCCTTTTAAACTTTTCCAGTAGTTCTATATTTTCTTGAGATTTTGGTGTTTTTATTTTGCTAATTAATAACACAATAATATATATATTTTTTCTTTTTCTTTCTCTAGTATTCCTGTGTTCACCATGAAGTTCCTTGTGGTGATTTCCGTTTTGTTGGCCACCCTTGGCTATCTGTGTCCAGTAGATGGTTTTCCATTTATTCTCACACAACTGAGCACCCGAAAAAGTAGCTGCAAATCCATCCCTAGCAGCATGACCTTGTGCCACGCAGTGGGCTACAGTGAGATGCGCTTACCCAACTTACTGGGTCATGACACCATGAAAGAGGCTCTGCAACAGGCGGGCTCCTGGGTACCACTTCTCACTAAGCAGTGCCACGCCGACACCAAGAAATTCCTCTGCTCTCTGTTTGCTCCGGTTTGCTTGAGCGAACTGGAGGAAGCCGTTTACCCGTGCAGGTCCCTCTGTGAGGAGGTGAGGGATGGCTGCACCCCAGTTATGGCGGCTTTTGGGTTCCCATGGCCAGAGATGTTTAATTGTAGCCAATTTCCCCCTGGAAATGAGCTTTGTGTACCCCCTGCTGGTGGAGAGGACAAGTCCCAGGTAGTTAAGGAAGGTGAGTATTTACAGTAGCAAACACTGTGCATTTTTTATCTTAACTTTACTATAATGTATAAAAAAATTGCTGTTTTTTAGGTTTATTTTTCTACATGAAATATCTAAATTTGTCCTTTGAAACCACAACCCACTAAAATTGGTTGACCATACAGGGAAATCAGATCTCCTTTGTATCACTTTCTGTACACAAACATTCTTCTTCCTTTTATTTCTGTGGTCTGTATACAAAAGCTCAGAAAACAATTACAAATTATCATGTTATTACTTATTTCTCCTAACCCCCAACGGGAATATAATTTCTTCTGCGGGCTCTGTTTACACAGCTTTTCTATAAAAACTTGGAGTGTAGGAAGGGATAGCACAGGCAAAATCAGCTATTTAAAATGCTGAAATAAAGGTACATTCGCTATTTTTAAACCGTTGAATACACTCTCACAGGTAAAATAGATTATGGGGGGGGGGGGAAACACATTTAAAGAGGAGAAAATGTAGGGTACACTGTCCCTTTAAGGCATAATACAGAAAGTACTGAAAATGAATCAATATTACACAGGGGCATTATAATAAAGAATATGTTATCCTCTAGACTGAAATTGACAGTTTAAAATATATAGTAGAACTAGGGTTGCCACCCAATCAGTGTTTTACAGCTACAGCCAGTATTTACAGTAGCAAACACTGTGCATTTTTTATCTTAACTTTACTATAATGTATAAAAAATTGCTGTTTTTTAGGTTTATTTTTCTACATGAAATATCTAAATTTGTCCTTTGAAACCACAACCCACTAAAATTGGTTGACCATACAGGGAAATCAGATCTCCTTTGTATCACTTTCTGTACACAAACATTCTTCTTCCTTTTATTTCTGTGGTCTGTATACAAAAGCTCAGAAAACAATTACAAATTATCATGTTATTACTTATTTCTCCTAACCCCCAACGGGAATATAATTTCTTCTGCGGGCTCTGTTTACACAGCTTTTCTATAAAAACTTGGAGTGTAGGAAGGGATAGCACAGGCAAAATCAGCTATTTAAAATGCTGAAATAAAGGTACATTCGCTATTTTTAAACCGTTGAATACACTCTCACAGGTAAAATAGATTATGGGGGGGGGGAAACACATTTAAAGAGGAGAAAATGTAGGGTACACTGTCCCTTTAAGGCATAATACAGAAAGTACTGAAAATGAATCAATATTACACAGGGGCATTATAATAAAGAATATGTTATCCTCTAGACTGAAATTGACAGTTTAAAATATATAGTAGAACTAGGGTTGCCACCCAATCAGTGTTTTACAGCTACAACCAGTATTTTTAAAGGGACAGTCTACAATAGAATTGTTTTTGTTTTAAAAGATAGCTAATCCCTTTAAAACCCATTCTCCAGTTTTGCATAACCAGCACAGTTATATTACTATACGTTTTACCTCTGTGATTACCTTGTATCTAAGCCTCTTCTGACAGCCCCCTGATCACACGACTTTGTATTTATTATCTATTGACTTGTATTTTAGCCAATTAGTACTGTGTTGTGCTGACTCTTAAATAACTCTACGAGCGTTAACTCAATGTTTATCTATATGGCTCACATGAACTAGCAGTCTCCTGTTGTGGAAAGCTATTAAAAAAATAGATAAATAAATAGCCATGTGATCAGGGGGCTGTCAGAAGAGGTTTAGATACAAGTTAATCACAGAGGTTAAAAGTATATTAATATAACTGTGTTGGTTATGAAAAACTGGGGAATGGGTAATAAAGGGATTATCTATCTTTTTAAACAATAAACATGTTGGAGTTGACTGTCCCTTTAAATAAAAAAGCCTGGGGGAATACAAAGCTCTTAAAATCTGATTTAGAAAAATAAGAAATTCAGGAGCAAAAAGACATATTTGGGTCTGGTCCATCAGATCAGTAGTAAGACACTGTTACCATATAGCTTCTAGCAGGTTAGGTATACTGTAAGAGCAATATATCCAAAACTGCGGAGTCACCTGTTCAACTGTAAAGGAAGAACTAGGAGATAATGATGTATGTAGAAGAATAAAAAAACGTAGTAATTGCATCATTTTAAGAACCATGGCTGTCAATCTTCTGTGATCTGCCAGACACCGCTTATAAGAGCGGGAGGTTTATCAGTACATAGTAATGCAAACACAACCGCTTTCTGTGTTTATGTCTGGGAGAATAACCACTATTTTTACACCTTGGACCAAAATATTATGAACATTTTATTAATCGGACTGTCCATTTACTTAACCCCTTAATAACCACAGCACTTTTCCATTTTCAGTCCGTTTGGGACCGTCTATTTTTACGGTGTTTGTGTTAACTGTAATTTTCCTCTTACTCGTTTACTGTACCCACATATATTAGATACTGTTTTTCTCGCCATTAAATGAACTTTCTAAAGATACCATTATTTACATCATATCTTATAATTTACTATAAATTTTTTTATAAAATATGAGGAAAAAAATGGAAAAAAACACACTTTTTCTAATTTTGACCCCCAAAATCTGTTACACATCTACAACCACCAAAAAACACCCATGCTAAATAGTTTATACATTTTGTCCTGAGTTTAGAAATACCCAGTAGCACTTTGCTATTTCCAAAGCACTTTTTTTTTAAAAAAAAATTAGCGCTAGTTACATTAGAGCACTGATATCTGTCAGGAATCCCTGAATATCCATTGACATGTATATATTTTTTTTTAGTAGACATCCCAAAGTATTGATCTAGGCCCATTTTGGTATATTTCATGCCAGGAATCCCTGAATATCCATTGACATGTATATATTTTTTTTTAGAAGACATTCCAAAGTATTGATCTAGGCCCATTTTGGTATATTTCATGCCTCCATTTTACCGCCAAATGCGATCAAATAAAACAAATTGTTCACTTTTTCACAAATTTTTTCACAAACTTTAGGTTTCTCACTGAAATTATTTACAAACAGCTTGTGCAATAACGGCACAAATGGTTGTAAATGCTTCTCTGGGATCCCCTTTGTTTAGAAATAGCATACATATATGGCGTTGGCGTTGCTCTTTGGTAATTAGAAGGCTGCTAAATGCCACTGTGCACCACACGTGTATTATGCCCAGCAGTGAAGGGGTTAATTAGGGAGCATGTAGGGAGCTTTTTGGGGTAGTTTTAGCTTTAGTGTAGTGTAGTGTAGTAGACAACCCCAAGTATTGATCTAGGCCCATTTTGGTATATTTCATGCCACCATTTCACCACCAAATGCGATCAAATAAAAAAAAAAGTAAAATTTTTCACAATTTTAGTTTTCTCACTGAAATTATTTACAAACAGCTTGTGCAATTATGGCACAAATGGTTGTAAATGCTTCTCTGGGATCCACTTTGTTCAGAAATAGCAGACATATATGGCTTTGGCGTTGTTTTTAAGTAATTAGAAGGCCGCTAAATGCCGCTGCGCATCACACGTGTATTATGGCTAGCAGTGAAGGTGTTTTTACAGATGCTGCTCTGTGGGATCCCCACTTAGCCCCCAACCACCCTGATTCCCACCCCCAAACAGCTCTCTAACCCTCCCCCTCTAACTTATAAGGAGCCATCTTGGGTACTGGCAGCTGTCTGCCAGTATCCAGCTTACAAAAAAAGATTTATTTTTTATTTTATTTTTTCTGTAGTGTAGCTTACCCTCCCAGATCCCTTAGATCTTTTTTATTTTTATTTCCCTCTCCCCTCTCTCCCACTTTTCTTACAAATATTTTCTGTAGTGTAGCAGTTCCCAGGCCCCGGCCCCCCGTGCATGCGCATGTCCGTGCGTGCCCCCGGCTACCCCCCCACAATCCCGCCCCCCTCTGCATCATAGAAGCCATCGATGGCCGCCCACGTCGGCTCCCACCCACCAACGATTGCGGCCATCGATGTCTGGTGCAGAGATAGGCATCACTGCAATAACCGGAAAGCGGCTGGAAACGATCAGGATTTCTTCCACCGCTTTCCAAGATCGATGACGTGCAGGGTACGTCCTTGGTCGTTAAGTGTATTTTTTTTGGAGGACGTACCCTGCACGTCGTCGGTCGTTAAAGGGATATGAAACCCAAAAATGTTCTTTTGTGCTTCAGACAGAGTATACAATTTAAAAAAAGTTTCCAATTTACTTCTGTTATCAAATTTGCTTTGTTTCCATAGTATTCGTTATTGAATAGATACCTAGGTAGTTGTCTGTAGCACTACATAGCAGCAAACAGTGCTGCCACCTAGTGCTCTTGCAAATGGATAACATTCTTGCAAAACTGCTGCCATATAGTGCTCCTGTCCAGGCACGTGCACACTCCTGCGATTACGTCCCTTCTTTTCAACAAAAGCTACCAAGAGAACAAAAACATTTGATAATAGAAATAAGAAAGTTGTTTACAATTGGATGGTCTATATCAGTGTTTCCGAAACCCAGTCCTCAGGATTCTTAAACACATATTTATTATATCTTAACTAGAGCACAGGTGAACTGATCAGCTGATGGGTGAGAGCAGGTTGGTAACCATGGTTACTGATCAGCTGATGGGTGAGAGCAGGTTAGTAACCATGGTTACTAATCAGCTGATGGGTGAACTGATTATTTCACCTGAGCTCTAGTTAGGATATAATGAATATGTGGCCTATTAAGGTCCTGAGGACTGGAGTTGGGAAACACTGGTCCATATGAATCATGAAATAACGTTGGGTTTTATGTCCCTATAATAGAGTGCACAAGAATGTGCACAAGGTGCCAAGCCATCTAAACATGATGTAATCTTTACTGCTGTCACTTATTTCCGTCCTGCATCCTTAGGTCAGAAGAGCCCAGCCATTAGCCAGTAAACTGACCCAGATAGTTTTAGCTTTCACTACCATATCCCCCACTAGATTACACAGTACAGGCTTTTTTTTTTTTATGGGATATGAAACACAGAATTTTTCTTTCATGATTCAGACAGAGCATTTGATTTTAAACAACTTTCCAATTTACTTCTATTATCTAATTGGCTTCATTCTCTTGATATACTTACTTGAAAAGCATAACTAGGTAGGCTCAGGAGTACAAAAGAACAAATTTTGGTTTCATGTCCATTTAATGTTTTAGACCACTCAACAAATACTTAACGCTTTACAAACCTCAGGAGTGTGGTGGAGAAGTTGGCAATGGGCACCCAGGGTCCAAATTTATTGACTTATTATTTTTGTTCACAAATGGAGGTGGCACTTGATGTCGAAACCATATTTTTGGGGCTATTCCAGATCCAGTAGACATTACACTTTAGGCCAGGAATGGACAAGTGAGAGCCCCATCATTTTCATCAGAGTTGTTTCACGGTTACCTCAAGAAAGCAAATATTGTCCTTATTACCCCAGAACATAATGTAATACCGGTCTACTTTCCCTCCTCTTCACACCTGACCATATATATTAGCATCACTCTCAATACTATGAATAGATCAGTCATCTGTGGTTGTATATCCTTAATGTATAGGTGTTTAATCCCATTTATTTAGTTATTAGGGTAGCTGGTCCTATAGCTCATCCTTACAGGGTTTTCAGACTGTAGTTCATACTTTTAAGGTTACTTACAGACTTGATCTTTGTTTCCTGATCCCAGTGTTTCCAGATATGTTCTCTTTGTCCCCAGAAGTCCAGTGTGCTGCGTGCCAAATCCTTGGGGACCCTGATAAGGAGTTCCTGCAGGGTTTCTGCTCTCAAGATTTTGGTGAGTACTTGCATATCTCGCTAACTTTTATATTTAGGTGTCATGATATTGGCTCCGTAAGATGATTCCCCTAGCCGTTAATTAAAAAAAGATAAGAAAGTGCCTCTGTGCACTATCTTATTGTGTATGACATCATTATGTACTGTGTGCTGATGTCACTGTCAGATCACCATCGGGGTGAAAAGAAGGTCTTTCTTCATTCTTCCACTATACTAATGAGTAATATGTGCAGTATAAATAGCCACACATTGCAGTGCAGAGGTCAACAATGGGCTATACTTAGCAAAGAATTGGTTAAAACAAAATAAACGTGACTTAAAAACACCCTCTTTATAAAGTGACTATCTCAGAAGTTGCCATAAAGGAGATAGAGATATTTTTAATAATATATTTAGCGTGTTAGAAGTAGTAGCTGCATTTCCTAGCAGATACTGTGATTCCAATGGAGAACCTTATTTATTTTGTTTTCTACATGTTCTATGTGTCACATCTTCTGCACCATCCGTGTAGTTTTTACAGGATTGCACAATACTACAGGACTGAGCTCAATAGCTCGGCTAGATTTTGAGTTTTGTCGGTAACGACCCACGTATCTAACGCTGGCTTTTTTCTGGCCGCACCTTTAAAATAACTCTGGTATTGAGAGTCCACAGAATGGCTGCGTTAGGCTCCAAAAAAGGAGCGTAGAGCATATTTAATGCAACTTCAACTCTCGATACCAGCGGTGCTTACAAACGCGGCCAGCCTCAAAAACGTGCTCGTGCACGATTCCCCCATAGGAAACAATGGGGCTGTTTGAGCTGAAAAAAAAACCTAACACCTGCAAAAAAGCCGCGTTCAGCTCCTAACGCAGCCCCATTGTTTCCTATCGGGAAACACTTCCTACGTCTGCACACTCTAACATGTACCCCGAGTCTAAACACCCCTAACTTTACACTTATTAACCCCTATTCTGCCGCCCCCGCTATCGCTGACCCCTGTATATTATTTTTAACCCCTAATCTGCCGCTCCGTAAACCGCCGCTACTTACATTATCCCTATGTACCCCTAATCTGCCCCCCACAACGTCGCCTCCACCTGCCTACACTTATTAACCCCTAATCTGCCGAGCAGACCGCACCGCTATTATTATAAAGTTATTAACCCCTAATCCGCCTCACTAACCCTATAATAAATAGTATTAACCCCTAATCTGCCATCCCTAACATCGCCGACACCTAACTTCAAACATTAACCCCTAATCTGCCGACCGGAGCTCACCGCTATTCTAATAAATGTATTAACCCCTAAAGCTAAGTCTAACCCTAACACTAACACCCCCCTAAGTTAAATATAATTTAAATCTAACTAAATTAATTAACTCTTCTTAAATAAATTATTCCTATTTAAAGCTAAACACCTGTAAAATAAATCCTAATATAGCTACAATATAAATTATAATTATATTATAGCTATTTTAGGATTAATATTTATTTTACAGGTAACTTTGTATTTATTTTAACCAGGTACAATAGCTATTAAATAGTTAAGAACTATTTAATAGCTAAAATAGTTAAAATAATTACAAATTTACCTGTAAAATAAATCCTAACCTAAGTTACAATTAAACCTAACACTACACTATCAATAAATAAATTAAATAAACTACCTATAATTATCTACAATTAAACCTAACACTACACTATCAATAAATAAATTAAATACAATTCCTACAAATAAATACAATGAAATAAACTAACTAAAGTATAAAAAAGAACTAAGTTACAAAAAATAAAAAAATATTTACAAACATCAGAAAAATATTACAACAATTTTAAACTAATTACACCTACTCTAAGCCCCCTAATAAAATAACAAAGCCCCCCAAAATAAAAAAATGCCCTACCCTATTCTAAATTACTAAAGTTCAAAGCTCTTTTACCTTACCAGCCCTGAACAGGGCCCTTTGCGGGGCATGCCCCAAGAAGTTCAGCACTTTTGCCTGTAAAAAAAAAAAACATACAATAACCCCCCCAACATTACAACCCACCACCCACATACCCCTAATCTAACCCAAACCCCCCTTAAATAAACCTTGAAGATCTTCCTACCTTATCTTCACCATACCAGGTTCACCGACCAATCCAGAAGAGCTCCTCCGATGTCCTGATCCAAGCCCAAGCGGGGGGCTGAAGAGGTCCATAATCCGGCTGAAGTCTTCATCCAAGCGGGAGCTGAAGAGGTCCATGATCCGGATGAAGTCTTCTATCAACGGCATCTTCAATCTTCTTTCTTCGGGAGCCATCATCTTCCATCCGACGCGGAACATCCTCTTCTCCCGACGCCTACTAGCCGAATGACGGTTCCTTTAAATGACGTCATCCAAGATGGCGTCCCTCGAATTCCGATTGGCTGATAGGATTCTATCAGCCAATCGGAATTAAGGTAGGAATATTCTGATTGGCTGATGGAATCAGCCAATCAGAATCAAGTTCAATCCGATTGGCTGATTCAATCAGATTGAGCTCGCATTCTATTGGCTGTTCCGATCAGCCAATAGAATGCAAGCTCAATCTGATTGGCTGATCGGAATATCAGCCAATCAGAATATTCCTACCTTAATTCCGATTGGCTGATAGAATCCTATCAGCCAATCGGAATTCGAGGGACGCAATCTTGGATGAAGTCATTTAAAGGAACCGTCATTCGGCTAGTAGGCGTCGGGAGAAGAGGATGTTCCGTGTCGGATGGAAGATGATGGCTCCCGAAGAAAGAAGATTGAAGATGCCGTTGATAGAAGACTTCATCCGGATCATGGACCTCTTCAGCTCCCGCTTGGATGAAGACTTCAGCCGGATCATGGACCTCTTCAGCTCCCGCTTGGATGAAGACTTCAGCCGGATCATGGACCTCTTCAGCTCCCGCTTGGATGATGACTTCAGCCGGATCATGGACCTATTCAGCCTCCCGCTTGGGCTTGGATCAGGACATCGGAGGAGCTCTTCTGGATCGATCGGTGAACCTGGTATGGTGAAGATAAGGTAGGAAGATCTTCAGGGGCTTAGTGTTAGGTTTATTTAAGGGGGGTTTGGGTTAGATTAGGGGTATGTGGGTGGTGGGTTGTAATGTTGGGGGGTATTGTATGTTTTTTTTTTACAGGCAAAAGAGCTGAACTTCTTGGGGTATGCCCCGCAAAGGGCCCTGTTCAGGGCTGGTAAGGTAAAAGAGCTTTGAACTTTAGTAATTTTGAATAGGGTAGGGCATTTTTTTTATTTTGGGGGGATTTGTTATTTTATTAGGGGGCTTAGAGTAGGTGTAATTAGTTTAAAATTGTTGTAATATTTTTCTGATGTTTGTAAATATTTTTTTATTTTTTGTAACTTAGTTCTTTTTTATTTTTTGTACTTTAGTTAGTTTATTTCATTGTATTTATTTGTAGGAATTGTATTTAATTTATTTATTGATAGTGTAGTGTTAGGTTTAATTGTAGATAATTATAGGTATTTTATTTAATTTATTTATTGATAGTGTAGTGTTAGGTTTAATTGTAACTTAGGTTAGGATTTATTTTACAGGTAATTTTGTAATTATTTTAACTATTTTAGCTATTAAATAGTTCTTAACTATTTAATAGCTATTGTACCTGGTTAAAATAAATACAAAGTTACCTGTAAAATAAATATTAATCCTAAAATAGCTATAATATAATTTATATTGTAGCTATATTAGGATTTATTTTACAGGTAAGTATTTAGCTTTAAATAGGAATAATTTATTTAATAAGAGTTAATTAATTTCGTTAGATTTAAATTATATTTAACTTAGGGGGGTGTTAGTGTTAGGGTTAGACTTAGCTTTAGGGGTTAATACATTTATTAGAATAGCGGTGAGCTCCGGTCGGCAGATTAGGGGTTAATGTTTGAAGTTAGGTGTCGGCGAGGTTAGGGAGGGCAGATTAGGGGTTAATACTATTTATTATAGGGTTAGTGAGGCGGATTAGGGGTTAATAACTTTATTATAATAGCGGTGCGGTCCGGTCGGCAGATTAGGGGTTAATAAGTGTAGGCAGGTGGAGGCGACGTTGAGGGCGGCAGATTAGGGGTTAATAAATATAATATAGCGGTCGGCGGTGTTAGGGGCAGCAGATTAGGGGTACATAGCTATAATGTAGGTGGCGGCGCTTTGCGGTCGGCAGATTAGGGGTTAATTATTGTAGGTAGATGGCGGCGACGTTGTGGGGGGCAGGTTAGGGGTTAATAAATATAATACAGGGGTCGGCGGGGGGCAGCAGATTAGGGGTACATACGTATAACGTAGGTGGCGGTCGGCAGATTAGGGGTTAAAAAATGTAATCGAGTGGCGGCGATGTGGGGGGACCTCGGTTTAGGGGTACATAGGTAGTTTATGGGTGTTAGTGTACTTTAGAGCACAGTAGTTAAGAGCTTTATAAACCGGCGTTAGCCCAGAAAGCTCTTAACTACTGACTTTTTTTCTGCGGCTGGAGTTTTGTCGTTAGATTTCTAACGCTCACTTCAGACACGACTCTAAATACCGGAGTTAGAAAGATCCCATTGAAAAGATAGGATACGCAAATGACGTAAGGGGATCTGCGGTATGGAAAAGTCGCGGCTGAAAAGTGAGCGTTAGACCCTTTTTTGACTGACTCCAAATACCGGCGGTAGCCTAAAACCAGCGTTAGGAGCCTCTAACGCTGGTTTTCACGGCTACCGCCAAACTCCAAATCTAGGCCGCTGATTGCAAATGGCTCATTTGGGGTATTATTGCATTTGGAACAGAGATTGTTTTAGTCTTAGCTTAACATGTCAGCAGAAATCTTGTTCTATATTCCAAACTAGACTATAGACCTCTAAATAAACCATTTTATAGTTTCACCACAAGTAAGTTTTTAGAGGGGCAGTCTATTTGAAAATGTTAATTTTTTTAAAAAAAAGCTAATCCCTTTATTACCTATCATGAGATGCAGAACACAGCATAGAAGGTACAACGCTATTTTATTGCAGAGCATAGAAGTAAACAGTTTGTACAACACATCTAACTTATTAACTGTGACATAGACTATAATGGCTATAAGCCACGCCCCTATCTGGTGACGTCACCTCCCACTCTCATCACATCTTCCCCCTTTTCAAAGGACAAAGCATACATTTTTTTTTTTTTTTTTTTTATTTTTTTTTTAGAGTACAACAAATAACAAGGTATACAAGAAAATAGTTTTGTTTAGTGTACAACAAATAACAAGTTAAAGAAATCATATATGAACAACAAGAAATAAAATCCTGACTTGAACATCGGGGTAGACTACCCTAGTTCACAGTGACTATGAGATTATTCTGCCCATTTGTCTGGTCACTGCTCTAACTACAGTGCTAATCCCAGTAGCGGGCTGAAAGTTTCACAGCTCTTCCATTTGACGTAATTTTACATGAACTGTCCTCTGATACAGAAGAAGTTGATTGAGTCTGCTGGAAGCAAATAAGTATCCCCACTGTGGTCTTGCTGAGGGGAAGGTACCCCTTTTAAAACAGGGGATCCCACGGGGTGTGGCTCTGAGGCATCCAGCCCCAAACTCTCAGGTACTGGCTAAAGATGTTTTCTATTTCGACGTGACTGTCCCTCCTTCAGTAAGGACTACATAAGACCTTGGTTCTAGAGAGCGTCCCATTACCGTAGCAGGCGTCTTCCATTTCTTCTCATCATCCAGCTTAACTCTGACATTTTGGCCCACTTTCAGCTCCTGCAAGGGCCTCACAGAGTGTTTTCTGTTGTAGAAGAATCGATAGCCCATTTTTGCCTCTTCATCCCTCCTGAGGACCTTGTCCCGAGGAACAGAGCGGGTTGGCTGGAAAACACCCACAGATGGTAGTGTAGTGCGGATCTGTCGTCCTAGCATCAACTGTGCCGGGCTAAAACCTGTGGCTCGGATGGGAGTCTCCCTATAGGCCAAGAGAGCTAGGTACGGCTCAGATTGCTTCAAAATGAACTTTGTTGTTTGAACTACCCTTTCAGCCATTCCATTGGCCTGCGGGTAATGTGGAGTTGATGTAGAATGGACAAAATCCTATTCGCTGCTGAAAGAACTGAACTCCATGGAAGCAAACTGCATTCCGTTATCACTCACTAACTCCATTGGTATGCCTCCCCGGGCAAACAAGCTCTTTAGATGAGTGATAACTTCTTGACTGGTGATCTCATTCAAGGGTGCAATCTCCAAATACCTGGAATAGTAGTCAATCACGACTAGGTACTTTTTTCTGCAGCTATGTTCTGCCATGGGCCTGCAGGCAGCAGGGTAAAAATCAAGGGTCTCCCTTCTCTGAGTTGGCCGATGTTCCCAGCAAAAGGCACATTTTGACATGTGGCTTGCAATGTCGGAACTGACCCAAGGCCACCATACCGCCGTAGCTGCCCTTTCTCTGCACTTTGTAATGCTCAAGTGGCCATCATGAATCCTGCTTAAAATCTCCTGCCACATGCAAACTGGAATGAAAATGCGGTCTTGGAACAGCACTAACCTTCTTTTATGTACTTAATAACTTCTTGAAGGTCTGTATCTAAACATGTCTCCTTTCTTATTTGCTCTAGCTTTCCTGCCGAAATGGATTTGGATGCCAGAACTGAATCCACATATACCTTCACATCTGATTTTGTTGAAGATTCATCAGCAGCAGCCAGCGGGAGCCTGGAAAGTGTATCTGCCAGTACCAGTTGTTTCCCCGGCCCATGCACTGCCTGAACATTGAACCTGAGCAGCCTCATCAGAAGTCTACGGCATCTTAGTTTTTTTTTGTCTATCATAGGAGTTGATTAGAGGGACTAGCGGTTTATGGTCAGTCTCCAGACTAAATTTCTCTAAACACCCTAGGTAACACTGAAAGCGCTCACAAGCCCAAACTGCAGCCAGGCACTCTGACTCTGCAGCCGTCAGTGTACGAGAACAGTAGGCGATGGGCTGTAGTTTGTTCTCATTTAGCTGCCGGAGGGCGGCCCCTAGCCCATAATTGCTTGCATCAGCACTAACCACAGTCTTTTTAGAAGGGTCGTAGAACCCTAACACTGGAGCAGACCCCAGCAAGGACTTGACCTGTACTAAAGCTTCTTTCAGTGGAGGACCCTAGACCCAGGCAACATATTTTTTCAACAACTCTGTGATAGAGTGTAGTACTGGAAGGAACCTGCCCACATAATTCACAAGGCCCAATATTTGTCTCGGCTCATGTACATCAGAAGGACTTTTCATCTGTTCAATTTCAAGGATTTTATCAGGGTCCGGCTTGATGCCATCTCCATTGATGATATGCCCAAAGTAACATAACTCAGATGTTCTAAAATGGCATTCCTCTTTATTTAATTTCAGCCCGGACTCTCTAATGGTCTACAGCACACAGCTCAATCGCTGATCATGTTCTTCCAATGTACACTAAAGTGTAGTCCATGACGACTGCTGTGCCCTCGTGGTCCCTTAGGAGGGAACTTTTCTTGCTTTGAAAGAATTCAGGAGCAGAGGATATCCCAAAGGGGAGTCTGCAGAAGCAAAACCGACCTACTGGTGTAATGAAGGTAGTCAGTTTGCGGCACTGGATCTAGAGGTATCTGCCAGAAGCCGTTGGAAGCATCCAGCATTTTTCTTCGCAACAGGCACAATGGGGTCACACCAGTCAATTGCTTCAACAACCTCTTCAATAACTCCCATATTATTCATACGCAGAAGTTCCTTCTCCACTTGAGGCATGAGCGGGAACGGAATTCTACGAGGAGTGGTAATGCTGTATGGGACTGCATCACTTTTAAGTGATATTCGGACTGGGTTGCAATTCAGTAGGCCCAATTCACCAAACATCTCTTCCGAAATCTCATTCACTCTGGCGACAATGCCCATGTTTCTGATTCAGGGAAGATGATGCAACCTGATTCTGATATGTCTACATTTAAATTTAAGCTTGAACACCTCCGCGTGTTGCTCAGGGAGGTTTTAGCTGCTCTGAATGACTGTGATACAATTGCAGTGCCAGAGAAATTGTGTAGACTGGATAAATACTATGCAGTGCCGGCGTGTACTGATGTTTTTCCAATACCTAAAAGGTTTACAGAAATTGTTACTAAGGAATGGGATAGACAAGGTGTGTCGTTCTCTCCCCCTCCTATTTTTAGAAAAATGTTTCCAATAGACGCCACCACACGGGACTTATGGCAGACAGTTCCTAAGGTGGAGGGAGCAGTTTCTACTCTAGCAAAACGTACTACTATCCCTGTCGAGGACAGTTGTGCTTTCTTGGATCCAATGGATAAAAAGTTAGAGGGTTACCTTAAGAAAATGTTTATTCAACAAGGTTTTATCCTACAGCCCCTTGCATGCATTGCTCCTGTCACTGCTGCTGCGGCGTTCTGGTTTGAGTCTCTGGAAGAGGCCTTACAGGTAGCGACTCCATTGGATGACATACTTGGCAAGCTTAGAGCACTTAAGCTAGCCAATTCTTTTGTTTCTGATATAATTGTTCATTTGACTAAACTAACGGCTAAGAATTCTGGATTTGCTATACAGGCGCGCAGAGTGCTATGGCTTAAATCATGGTCAGCTGACGTTACTTCAAAGTCTAAGCTGCTTAACATTCCCTTCAAGGGGCAGACCCTATTCGGGCCTGGTTTGAAGGAGATTATTGCTGATATCACTGGAGGAAAAGGTCATGCCCTTCCTCAGGATAGGTCCAAATCAAGGGCCAAACAGTCTAATTTTCATGCCTTTCAAAACTTCAAGGCAAGTGCGGCATCAACTTCCTCTAATACAAAACAAGAGGGAACTTTTGCTCAGTCCAAGTCGGTCTGGAGACCTAACCAGACCTGGAACAAAGGTAAGCAGGCCAAAAAGCCTGCTGCTGCCTCTAAGACAGCATGAAGGAACGGCCCCCTATCCGGTAACGGATCTAGTAGGGGGCAGACTTTCGCTCTTCGCCCAGGCCTGGGCAAGAGATGTTCAGGATCCCTGGGCATTGGAAATTATATCCCAGGGATATCTTCTGGACTTCAAAGCTTCCCCCCCAAAAGGGAGATTTCACCTTTCACAATTATCTACAAACCAGATAAAGAGAGAGGCATTCTTACACTGTGTACAAGACCTCCTAGTTATGGGAGTGATCCATCCAGTTCCAAAGGAGGAACAGGGACAGGGATTTTACTCAAATCTTTTTGTGGTTCCCATAAAAGAGGGAACCTTCAGACCAATTTTGGATCTAAAGATCTTAAACAAATTTCTCAGAGTTCCATCATTCAAGATGGAGACTATTCGTACCATCCTACCTTTGATCCAGGAGGGTCAATATATGACTACAGTGGATTTAAAGGATGCTTATCTTCACATTCCGATTCACAAAGATCATTATCGGTTTCTCAGGTTTGCCTTTCTAGACAGGCATTACCAGTTTGTAGCTCTTCCCTTTGGGTTAGCTATAGCCCCAAGAATTTTTACGAAGGTTATGGGGCCGCTTCTGGCAGTTCTAAGGCCGCGGGGCATAGCAGTGGCCCCTTATTTAGACGACATCCTGATTCAGGCGTCAAACTTCCAAATTGCCAAGTCTCATTCGGACATAGTGTTGGCATTTCTGAGGTCGCATGGGTGGAAAGTGAACGAGGAAAAGAGTTCTCTATCACCCCTCACAAGAGTTTCCTTCCTAGGGACTCTGATAGATTCTGTAGAAATGAAATTTTACCTGACGGAGTCCAGGTTATCAAAACTTCTAAATTCCTGCCGTGTTCTTTATTCCATTCCTCGCCCTTCGGTGGCTCAGTGCATGGAAGTAATCAGCTTAATGGTAGCAGCAATGGACATAGTGCCGTTTGCACGCCTACATGTCAGACCGCTGCAACTTTGCATGCTCAGTCAGTGGAATGGGGATTACACAGATTTGTCCCCTCTACTAAATCTGTATCAAGAGACCAGGGACTCTCTTCTCTGGTGGCTATCTCGAGTCCATCTGTCCAAAGGTATGACCTTTCGCAGGCCAGATTGGACAATTGTAATGACAGATGCCAGCCTTCTAGGTTGGGGGGCAGTCTGGAACTCCCTGAAGGCTCAGGGATCGTAGACTCAGGAGGAGACACTCCTTCCAATAAATATTCTGGAACTAAGAGCGATATTCAATGCTCTTCAGGCTTGGCCTCAGTTAGCAACTCTGAGGTTCATCAGATTTCAGTCGGACAACATCACGACTGTGGCTTACATCAACTATCAAGGGGGAACAAGGAGTTCCCTAGCGATGTTAGAAGTCTCAAAGATAATTCGCTGGGCAGAGACTCACTCTTGCCACCTATCAGCTATCCATATCCCAGGTGTAGAGAACTGGGAGGCGGATTTTCTAAGTCGTCAGACTTTTCATCCGGGGTAGTGGGAACTCCATCCGGAGGTGTTTGCACAATTGATTCTTCGTTGGGGCAAACCAGAGCTGGATCTCATGGCGTCTCGCCAGAATGCCAAGCTTCCTTGTTACGGATCCAGGTCCAGGGATCCCAAGGCGACGCTGATAGATGCTCTAGCAGCGCCTTGGTCTTTCAACCTGGCTTATGTGTTTCCACCGTTTCCTCTGCTCCCTCATCTGATTGCCAAGATCAAGCAGGAGAGAGCATTGGTGATATTGATAGCGCCTGCGCGGCCACGCAGGACTTGGTATGCAGATCTGGTGGACATGTCATCCTTTCCACCTTAGACTCTGCCTCTGAGACAGGACCTTCTACTTCAGGGTCCTTTCAACCATCCAAATTTACTTTCTCTGAGACTGACTGCCTGGAGATTGAACACTTGATTTTATCAAAGCGTGGCTTCTCCGAGTCAGTCATTGATACCTTAATACAGGCACGAAAGCCTGTCACCAGGAAAATCTACCATAAGATATGGCGTAAATATCTTTATTGGTGTGAATCCAAGGCTTACTCATGGAGTAAGGTCAGGATTCCCAGGATATTATCTTTTCTCCAAGAGGGTTTGGAAAAAGGTTCATCAGCTAGTTCTTAAAGGGACAGATTTCTGCTCTGTCTATTCTTTTGCACAAGCGTCTGGCGGATGTTCCAGACGTTCAGGCATTTTGTCAGGCTTTAGTTAGAATCAAGCCTGTGTTTAAACCTGTTGCTCCGCCATGGAGCCTAAATCTGGTTCTTAAGGTTCTTCAAGGAGTTCCGTTTGAACCTCTTCATTCCATAGATATCAAACTTTTATCTTGGAAAGTTATTTTTTTGGTAGCTATTTCCTCGGCTCGTAGAGTCTACGAGTTATCTGCTTTACAATGTGATTCTCCTTATCTGATCTTCCATGTGGATAAGGTAGTTCTGTGTACCAAACCTGGGTTTTTACCTAAGGTAGTATCTAATAAGAATATCAATCAAGAGATTGTTGTTTCATCTTTGCGTCCTAATCCTTCTTCAAAGAAGGAACGTCTATTACACAATCTGGATGTGGTTCGTGCTTGAAAGTTTTACTTACATGCTACTAAAGATTTTCGTCAAACATCTGCTTTGTTTGTTGTTTACTCTGGACAGAGGAGAGGTCAAAAGGCTTCGGCAACCTCTCTTTCTTTTTGGCTAAGAAGCATAATACGCTTAGCTTATGAGACTGCTGGCCAGCAGCCTCCTGAAAGGATTACAGCTCATTCTACTAGAGCTGTGGCTTCCACATGGGCCTTTAAAAATGAGGCTTCTGTTGAACAGATTTGCAAGGCGGCGACTTGGTCTTCGCTTCATACTTTTTCAAAATTCTACAAATTTGATACTTTTGCTTCTTCGGAGGCTATTTTTGGGAGAAAGGTTTTACAGGCAGTGGTACCTGCCTTGTCCCTCCCTTCATCCGTGTACTTTAGCTTTGGTATTGGTATCCCACAAGTAATGGATGATCCGTGGACTGGATACACCTTACAAGAGAAAACATAATTTATGCTTACCTGATAAATTTATTTCTCTTATGGTGTATCCAGTCCACGGCCCGCCCTGTCATTTTAAGGCAGGTAATTTTTTTAATTTAAACTACAGTCACCACTGCACCCTATGGTTTCTCCTTTCTCTGCTTGTTTTCGGTCGAATGACTGGTTATGGCAGTTAGGGGAGTTGCTATATAACAGCTCTGCTTTGGGTGTCCTCTTGCAACTCCCTGTTGGGAATGAGAATATCCCACAAGTAATGGATGATCCGTGGACTGGATACACCACAAGAGAAATAAATTTATCAGGTAAGCATAAATTATGTTTTTACAAAGAAGCAGCAACAAAGTTTGCAAGTTTGAATCTGACGCAGAGAAAACCGCTTCTAATTGGCTCATTCACTCCATGTGACCGCTGGATGCGTAAGGAAGCCAGGATTCAGAGGTACAGCGTCATACTACGGACCTACCGGGCGATACCAGCGAGATTTGTGCAGCCACTTACAAACCAATGGAACAAGTGGTGAAGTATACCGGCTAGTCGTTTCTACATTATCTTTTATAAAGGTACTGTTTTCCCTTTGAAACCCTAGAAATACTGGCGCAGTGAGTCCTAAAATTTACCGTTATACTTCCTCCCTCATACGGAGTTAACAAAGACACTATAAAGTAACAAAGTCATCAAGTTACTAAAGTCATTAAGTAACTAAAGTCATAAAAAGAGACATTTATCCTTGCATTGATGTAAACACTCTTTGCATTAATAGAACATTTCGAATAGTGTTGCATAGTAAAATAGTGTTAACAAACATCAGCGTTTTGAAAAAAACACAGCCTGCAGCAATTTCAGCCTCATTTATTTGAGTCCTATCTTGAGACATTCTGTGCACATTGTTTTCATTGCTATGTTATATAGCTTTATCCTGTTTATATAAACCACCGGTGGTTATTTTTTATATAATCCTTAATCATTGGATTTGTATTGTATCTTAATCCTTCTTTTAATATAAATTTGTATATTGTATCCTACTGAGCGTGGTAGCTTTTTTTAGTGCATCTTCTTTTCTCCTTATAGCTTATTTCCAGCTTTTTTTGCAGAAATACCCCTATTTGAAGTTGCTCCACACCACACACCTGTTAGCTAGCTTAATATATCTTTCTCTAATCACATGCACCCACATGGTGAATTTCCTCTGTTTGTGCTTGCAGCTGGCAAGAAATGTCCCCGCACAATCGATGCGGCCACCAGGACTATGAGCTTTCGTTGTAACTTTCGCCAGCTGAGGCTGTCGAGGCAGTTTTATGAATTCTGCAACGGACATTACAGTGATGTCTGCTCCCGTGTCAATTTTGAAGGCAACCTTGGCTCCCATTACAGTAAGGGTAACCCGCCAATCTTCGTCTGAACCAGACCGTTCAACAACAAACCCTACAACAAGCCCATCCACTTCTGGGCCTATCTGTTGCCCTTGGTCTACCGCTCACACTGTGCCTTTCACCTGCAGCTCTCCTGAACTGTTGCACTTTGTCTACAATACTCTTAGACCTCAGATCAGCACTTTGCTTTTTCACCAGTTCACTCTGGTGGGCCATCCTAATAGCCCCATCTAACGTTAATTCAGCCTCCAACTGTAGCTTCAATGAGACTTCAGCGTCTGCAATTCCTATTCTGTCTCTGATTTGCTCTTCTTTAGCAACACCAAACTCACTGAATTCAGCTAGTTCATACAGGCTGCGCACAAATGACTTCACAGATTCTCCCACACGCTAAGCACGTTTGTGAAAACAAGCCCTCTCATGAATCACATTTCTTTTGGCCACAAAGTGAGCACTGAGTTTGTTCATAACAATTTCAAAGTCAAATTCTACCCCTTCTTGGAATGTAAAGGCATTGAACACTATCTCCACATCTTTCCCCATAGAGTATAAAAGAGAATTAACTTGTACTTCACCACTCTCCTTGTGCAGCTTGTAAGCAATCCTGAAGCGTTGAAACTGCTGACGCCATGTGGGAAAAGCTGCAGGCTGAGAGAAATCAAAAGTCTCAGGTGGGGTAAACTTCGACATCGTCATTACTCAGGAAACAGAAGCGCAGGCAAGTACTTCTGACACCATGTCATGAGATGCAGGACAGAGCATAGAAGGTACAATGCTATTTCTTCCTAAGATATGGTGAGTCCATGGGTTCATCTTAATTACTGTTGGGAATACCACCCCTGGCCAGCAGGAGGAGGCAAAGAGCACCACAGCCAAACTGTCAAGCATCACTGCCTTACCCACAACCCCCAGTCATTCTCTTTGCCTTTAGTGCATGGAGGAGGTACATTTTTGAGTTCGTCATCCTAAGAAGACTCTGTTAGGTCTTGGGGAATGGAAAGGGTGCCCTCTTGGACATTGTATGATTCGGATGTCGTCTTTCTTTTGAGCAACTCTTTTTCAAGGGATTTTGTCCTTGTTTACACTTCCTTGGATGGGATGTGAAGCTGAAAATGAATTCCCTGGTTCCCCTTTCAAGGGTGTTTCTTTTTTAAGAAACTTAAATAGATTTTCTATGAGAATTTTTCTTTCAGAGGTCAGATAATCAAGGTTTTCTCCCTCTTACCTCCTTTTTTCAGTCTACTGTTCAGCCCACATCTGGCTCTTGTGGTCCGATATCTTAGATTTTTTGCAACCAGAGGGTTGGGAGTTTGAATTCAGCTGTAGCTGTTTTTCCATTCTCTTTCCAGTGGCTTAAAGGGACACTGAACCCAATTTTTTTCTTTTGTGATTCAGAGCATGACATTTTAAGCAACTTTCTAATTTACTCCTATTATCAAATTTTCTTCATTCTCTTGGTATTTTTATTTGAATTGCAAGAATATAAGTTTAGATGCCTGCCCATTTTTGGTGAACAACCTGGGTTGTTCTTGCTGATTTGTGGATAAATTCATCCACCAATTAAAAAGTGCTGTCCAGAGGTCTGAACTAAAAAAAAGCTTAGATGCATTTTTTTCAAATAAAGATAGCAAGAGAACAAAGAAAAAACGATTGAAAGTTGCTTAAAATTCCATGCTCTATCTGAATCACAAAAAAAAAAAAAAAAAATTGGGTTCAGTGTCCCTTTAAGGTTTGGAGGTTATTGATTAAGGGGTGTCATCTTTTTTTCTCGAGTCCATTTGAGAGCTCTGCAGTTTGGCATGCTCAGTCAATAGAGTGGTGACCATCCGGATCTCTCTGAGGATAAATCTGGTTCACCCTTAGGTGATGTCAGGAGTATCTATCTCAGGGCGCATGTTCCTGGGGACATTTCTGGGTGATTGTTAACTTGGACACCAGCCTGTTGGGCTGGGGAGCAGTCCGGAACTTGTTTAAGGTGCTGGGACTTTGGACTCAGTTGTCTCCTTTGATATCTTGGAGTGGAGAGCGATTTTTTTTTTTTTTTTTTTTCATGCTCTGAGGGCTTGTACTCAGTTGTCCATAGCCGGTCTATCAGGTTCCAGTCGGTCTGTCTACTAGCTGTCTCTGTAGGAACTCTGGGTTCCTTAGCCATGTCAGAGGCGACTTGGTTTGGTCTGTGGGCGGTGGCTCACAATTATTGTCTATTTACATCCACATTCCACGAGTGGACCCCTGGGAAGAGGACTTCCTGAGTAGACAGATTTTTCATCTGGGGAGTGAGTTCTCCATCTGGAGGTGTTCTCCAGTTTAACCCCAAATGGGGGGGGGGAGGGGGCTGGAGTTGGTTTGTTGGCGTTTCGGTAGAACACTAAGCTTCCAAGTTACGGTTCAAGGTTAAGAGACTCGAAGGCTGCTCTTATAGATGTTATAGCGGTTCCTTGGGTTTTCAGGCTTGCATACTGTTTTCTTCCATTTGCTCTTCTTCCACGAGGCCTTGCTCGTATCAAGCAGGAGAGAGCATTGGTGATTCTAATAGTTCCTGCGTGGCATGCAGATCAAGTGGAAGATTTCATCTCCCCCACCGGGTAAACTTCCACCAAGGAAGGACTTTCTGATTCAGGGTCTCTTCCTTTGTCCAAATCTCGTTTCTCTGAAGCTGACTGCTTGGAGTTTGAACGCTTAATTTCTATCTAAGCGTGGTTTTTCTGAGTTGGTCGTTGAGACTATGATTCAGGCTCACAAGCCTGTTTCTTGGAAGTTTTTCCATAAGATATGGCGTTATTATATTTCATGGTGTGAATCTAAGGGTTTCTCTTGCAATAGAGTTCGGGTCCTTTAGGATTTGTCTTTTCTCCAGGAAGGTCTGGAGAAAGGTTTATCAGTTAGTACCCTGAAGGGTCAAATTTCTGACTTATCTGTTTTGTTACATAAGCGTTTGGTGGACGTGCCAGACGTCCAATTTTTTTTGTCAGGCCTTGGTCAAATCAGGCATGTATTTAAGTCGGTTGCTCCTCCTTGGAGCCTTTATCTTGTTCTTAGAGTTTTTTTCATCATTCCCCGGTTGATCCGTGACTTTCCTTAAGATATGGAGTTGTTATCTTGGAAGTTTTTGTTTCTTTTGACTATCTCTTCTGCTCGGAGAGTCTCTGAACTCTGTCTTGTCGTATGATTCGCATTATCTTATTTTTCATGCTGATAAAGCAGTTCTTCGTACTTCCTAAGGTTGTTTCTAATAAGCATATTAATCAGGAGATTGTTGTTGTAAATGTAGCTGGACAAGAAACCAGAATGTTATTCTGTAACAACTGGTAAAAACTGTGCCAGCAAGTTAATAAGACATAATGGATAGCAGACAAGATATAGTTAATATCACAATCTGTGCCTTTAGAAATCTCATGCAACTAGTAACAGGAGTTGTTAGGTTAACAGTCACAGGTAATGAATTTCACTTGGTCAATAAAGAGAGTTCATAAGTGATTACTGAGTCAGTGGATTAATATGCAGCTTAAGCAAACAGAGGTTATAACAGCTTGTTATGCCTGTAAAAGGTGGAGGATATGGCATAAATAGTTAATGAATGTTTGTACCTTCGTTGCAGATGAAGAAAGGACTGGATCCAGTTTTCAGAGCAGTGAACAATGTTTTAGATAACAATCTACTTACAACTTGGTACTAGGAGAGGTTGCTGGGAGGAACAGATGAGAGCTTTGCAGACAGTGTGCAGCAGGTGAGCAAAAATGAGGAAGTGATCCTTGCGGCCGGGACTTGATGCAGTGTAGGAATCCAAAAGGAAAAAGATCCAGTATGCTGAGCTGCTTGAAGCAGAGAAGCAGGTTCCAAAGTAAGAATCATTCACAGTTGAAAAAGTAGCAAGGTAACACAGCAGTAAATAACTATAGAGATTGCTTAAATAAAATAAGCACTTGAATTCGAGGTCAGACTTGAAAGTGGCTGCTGTGGACAAGTTGAACACAACAGGCTAAGCACAAAATAATCAAGCAATGATGTGAAGAAAGGGGAGTGGTTTTATAGGCAGGAGGAATTGAGTGGAATGTCTTAAAGGGACATTACAATTGTTCCATCTCTATGTCCTAAGCCTTCTTCTTTCAAAGAACGTCTGTTGCACAATTTGTTCGTTGCACATGTTCTTAAATTCTATCTGGAGGCGACTAAGGATTTTCTCCAATCCTCTGCTCCTTTTATTTGTTTCTCTGGGAACCATTAAGGGCAGAAAGCTTCTTTTTCTATTTTTCTTTTTTGTTGCAAAGTATTATTTTTTGCATATGAATCTGCTAGTAAGCAACCTCCTGAGGGAATTACGGTTCAATCCACCTGAGCGGTTTCCTCTTCTTGGGCTTCAAAAACGAAGCTTCTATGGTATAAGTTTGCAAGGCTGCAACTTGGTCTTCTTTGTTTACTTTTTACAAGTTTTTCAAATTTAACCCCTTAATGACCATAGCACTTTTCCATTTTCTGTCCGTTTGGGACCAAGGCTATTTTTACATTTTTGCGGTGTTTGTGTTTAGCTGTAATTTTCTTCTTACTCATTTACTGTACCCACACATATTATATACCGTTTTTCTCGCCATTAAATGGACTTTCTAAAGATACCATTATTTTCATCATATCTTATAATTTACTATTAAAAAAATGATAAAATATGAGGAAAAATGGAAAAAAACACACTTTTTCTAACTTTGAGCCCCAAAATCTGTTACATATCTACAACCACCAAAAAACACCTATGCTAAATAGTTTCTAAATTTTGTCCTGAGTTTAGAAATACCCAATGTTTACATGTTATTTGCTTTTTTTGCAAGTTATAGGGCCATAAATACAAGTAGCACTTTGCTATTTCCAAACCATTTTTTTTCCAAAATTAGCGCTAGTTACATTAGAACACTAATATCTTTCAGGAATCCCTGAATATCCCTTGACATGTATATATTTTATTTTAGTAGACATCCCAAATTATTGATCTAGGCCCATTTTGGTATATTTCATACCACCATTTCACCGCCAAATGCGATCAAATACAAAAAATTGTTCACTTTTTCACAAACTTTCGGTTTCTCACTGAAATTATTTACAAACAACTTGTGCAATTATGGCATAAATGGTTGTAAATTCTTCTCTGGGATCCCCTTTGTTCAGAAATAGCAGACATATATGGCTTTGGCGTTGCTTTTTGGTAATTAGAAGGCCGCTAAATTCCACTCCGCACCACAAGTGTATTATGCCCAGCAGTTAAGGGGTTAATTAGGGAGCTTTTATGGAGCTTGTAGGGTTAATTTTAGCTTTAGTGTAGTAGACAACCCCAAGTATTGATCTAGGCACATTTTGGTATATTTCATGCCACCATTTCACCGCCAAATGCGATCAAATTAAAAAAAACGTAAATTTTTTCACAATTTTAGGTTGTGCAATTATGGCACAAATGGTTGTAAATGCTTGTCTGGGATCCCCTTTGTTCAGAAATAGCAGACATATATGACTTTGGCGTTGCTTTCTGGTAATTAGAAGGCCGCTAAATCCTGCTGCGCCTCACACGTGTATTATGGCTAGCAGTGAAGGGGTTAATTAGGGAGTTTGTAGGGAGCTTGCAGGGTTAATTTTAGCTTTAGTGTAGAGATCAGCCTCCCATCTGACACATCCCACCCCCTGATCCCTCCCAAACAGCTCCCTTCCCTCCCCCACCCCACAATTGTCCCAGCCATCTTAAGTACTGGCAGAAAGTCTGCCAGTACTAAAATAAAAGGGTTTTAAAAAAATAAATACATTTTTTTTTTAGCATATTTACATATGCTACTGTGTAGGATCCCCCCCAAAACCGCTCTCTAACCCTCCCCTCTGCCTTATTGGGGGCCATCTTGGGTACTGGCAGCTGTCTGCCAGTACCCAGTTTGCAATAAAAAGTGCTTTTTTTTTTTGTTTTTGGTTTTTTTCTGTAGTGTAGCTTTGTAGCTTCCCCCCCCCCCCACACACAGACAAACCCCCACCACCTTGCTGATGGTTTTTTTTTTTTTTTTTTAATTATTTACATTTTTTTTTACATTTTTTATTTCAGAATTTTCTGTAGTGTATCGGTTCCCACCCGCTCCCTCCCCGTGCACGCGCGCGCCCATGCGCGCCCCCAGCCACCCCCCGCCCACGATCCCGCCCCCCTTCACACAACCAGGGCCATCGATGGCCGCCACCCGCCTCCCGGTCCGGCTCCCATCCACCAACGCAGTAAGCCACCGATCTCCGGTGCAGAGAGGGCCACAGAGTGGCTCTCTCTGCACCGGATGGCTTACAAAGGTTATTGCAGGATGCCTCCATATCGAGGCATCACTGCAATAACCGGAAAGCATCTGGAAGCGAGCAGGATCGCTTCCAGCTGCTTTCCACACTGAGGACGTGCAGGGTACGTTCTCAGGCAGTAACTGCCTTTTTTCTGAGGACGTACCCTGCACGTCCTCAGTCGTTAAGGGGTTAAAGGGACACTAAACCCAATTTTTTTTCTTTTGTGATTCAGATAGAGCATGCAATTTTAAGCAACTTTCTAATTTACTCCTATTATCAAATTTTCTTCGTTCTCTTGCTATCTTTATTTGAAAAATAAGGCATCTAAGCTATTTGTTTGGTTAAGAACCCTGGAAAGCACTTGTTCATGGGTGGATTAATTTATCCACCAATCAGCAAGAACAACCCAGGTTGTTCACCAAAAATGGGCCGGCATCTAAACTTACATTCTTGCATTTCAAATAAAGATACCAAGAGAATGAAGAACATTTGATAATATGAGTAAATTAGAAAGTTGCTTAAAATTGCATGCTCTGTCTGAATCACAAAAGAAAAAAACGTGGGTTCAGTGTCCCTTTAATACTTTTGCCTCGGCCGAGGTTGCTTTTGGGAGAAAGGGTCTTCAAGCGGTGGTGCCTTCTGTTTAGGTCTGCTTGTCTTGTCCCTACCTATTCATCTGTGTCCTCTAGCTTGGGTATTGGTTCCCAACAGTAATTAAGATGAACCCGTGGACTCACCATATCTTAGGAAGAAAACATAATTTATGCTTACCTGATAAATTAATTTCTTCTTTATATGTCCACGGACCCACCCTTTTTTTTTTTTTTAATAAGAGTTTTTGACTAAACTTCAGACACCGCCACACCTTGTGTTACTCTCCTTTCTCCATTTCCTTTCAGTCGAATGACTGGGGTTTGTGGGTAAGGGAGTGATGCTTAACAGTTTGGCTGTGGTGCTCGTTGCCTCCGCCTGCTGGCCAGGGGTGGTATTCCCAACAGTAATTAAAGGGATACTAACCCCACATCTTTTCTTTCATGATTCAGATAGAACATGCAATTTTAAGCAACTTTCTAATTTACTCCTATTATCAATATTTCTTTGTTCTCATGTTATCTTGATTTGAAAAAGCAGTAATAAAAGGTTAGGAGCCGGCCCATTTTTAGTTCAGCACCTTGGTAGAGCTTGCTGATTGGTTTGCTACATTTAGCCACAAATCAGCAAGTGCTACCCAGGTGCTGAACAAAAAATGGTCCGACTCTAAAGCCTACAGTACTGCTTTTTCAAATCAAGATAGAAGGAGAACAAAGAAAAAATGATAATAGAAGTAAATTAGAAAGATGCTTAAAATCCCATGCTCTATCTGAATCATGAAAGAAAAAAAATGGGTTTAGTGTCCCTTTAAGAGGAACCTGTGGACTCGCTATCTTGAAGAAATAAATTTATCAGGTAAGCATAAATTTAGTTTTTATTGCATAGAAGTAAACAGCTTGTACAACACATCTAACTTAGTAACTGCTTATTGACATTTCCACCGACACACCGTCATCACAGTATTCATCACTGACTTTTCACCAGCTGCTCATATACGGATTGCCGGACCTCAGCTTTTTTGTTTTTCCATATTTATGTTCTTATCTGATACACTTATTATTTGCTTGGATCCAATATTGGCTATTACCATTGTTTTTATTGTACCATTTTACATCACATGGATCCATAATGTCTGTTTTTATGTAATGAATTAGTATGTTACATTGTGTTAATTAAATATCACATTTTACTGTAGCCCACAGTCTTTATACCTTAGCCTCCGTTAGGTTTGGCGCCTGGGTTTACACCTTTTTCTCATATTTCTTGCGGTGATAGCTAGGGATCACCAACCCTGGGCGGTAATGTATCTAATCGGCGCTCAAGTAGACCCCAGTTTTCTAACTTAGTAACTGCGACATAGACTATAATACCTATAAGCCGCGCCTCCATCCGGTGACGTCACCTCCCACTCTCTCATCACATTACCCATTCCCCAGTTTCACACAACACAGTTTTAATAGACTTTTTACCTCTGTGATTACCTTGTATCTAAGCCTCTGCAGACTGCCCCTTATCTCAGTTATATTAATAGACTTTTTACCTCTGTGATTACTTTGTATCTAAGACTCTGCAGACTGCCTGTAATGCTCGTGGGATACTCCTCTATCAGACCGAACTCAGCCAGTAGTTTTGTTATCCCGGCATCAAGCTGGAATGATAGGGAATATCCCAGAGCAGAGAAAGTTAGTAAGATGAGGGAGGCAGCACTCACCACAGGCAGGACAGTCCCTAACGGCAGAGCAGTCCAAGGACAAACCACTAGAATGGTCAGGCAGGCAGGGTTTGGCAACAGCAAAGCAGTCCAAGGGCACACCACTAGAATGGTCAGGCAGGCAGGATTTGGCAACAGCAAAGCAGCCCAAGGGCACACCACTGGAATGGTCAGGTAGGCAGGGTTCAGCAACAAAGAGGCAATCCAGAACAACAGGGGTTAATAAGCAGAGTAGTCAGATAGGCAGGGTTCAGCAGCAGTATATCAATCTAGTAATTAAGGGGTATAACAGGCAGGGATCATACACAAAATAGGCAAATTGATACAACGATCTGTCACACCCAGGAGCACACAAAGTAACACCTAAACTTTTGACAGATCATTGTAGCAGAACTTACATAGGCGCAGGGTTCGCGCCACAGACGTCCGTCCGGCACCAGGAGCGTGCAGCGATGGCATCAGCTCCATGCGCATCCGGACCCGACACATCCCCTGGCAACGAGCAGGGAAGGAGACGCAAGGAGATGCCGCTCCCCTAGCAACGGCTAGTGCGGTGCGGCGTGACACTGCCACCATGGGGTCAATTTATCAAGCTCCATATGGAGCTTGATGCCTCGTGTTTCTAAAGATCGCTGCTCTATAACCTGTTCACCTGCTCTGAGGTGGCGGACAGAAATCAACCCGATCAAATACGATCAGGTTGATATCCCCTGCTAGCGGCCGGCATTTATCGATGTGCGGCGGACATGATACGCTACATCGCACAATAATAAATAGACCCCCATATCTCAATGCTTTTTAAAGATTTGCATTTTAGCCAATTAGTGCGGTTTCCTACATAAATCCACAGGAGTGAGCACAATGGTACCTATATGGCACACATGAACTAGCCCTGTCTCGCTGTTAAAAGGTAAAAAATGCACTGAAACAAGAGGGGCCTGCAGGGGCTTAGAAACAGCCAGAGGTTTAGAGGATATAACGTATATTAATATAACAATACTGGTTGTGCAAACCTGAGGAATGTATTGTAAAGGAATTCTACATCCTTTTTAACAAAACAAAAATAAAGTATACTGTCCCTTTAACTAAAATCACTGAGCTGTGACACCCACCTACAGTCAGAAAGTAGTTTTATTTATTTTTCTCTGCTGCTTCTAAATCATTGTGTTGCAATAGGTATTACAGATGTCCCTGACTGTACTTTGTATTCATGCTTATGGGATATGTCACCAGTACAGGTGTGGGAGGTTTGCTCCGAGTGAAATACTCTCTAATATAATATTGCAAAAACAAGCATTTATAAAGTGCACTCTTTTATGTTATTTCTTTTATTTTTTTAGTTTAATCCCCCTTAAGCAAGTGTTCACCAGGGGCTAAACAATACTTAGAATTCCAGTATAGTTGTGCTTGCCAAATACCTCTTGGCACCCTAAATAATATTGTTCCCTCACCAAGTCTTACATCTCATGTACTGGCCATCAAGTTATTCTATGTTTGTGATCTCTTGCTTGCCTCTCAGTGCCTGTGACCTGCAGCCTGTGCTCTGCAGCTTGCCTCTCTGTGCCTGGGCTCTGCAGCTTGCCTCTCTGCTGCCTGGGCTCTGTAGCTTGCCTCTCTGTGCCTGGGCTCTGCAGCTTGCCTCTCTGCTGCCTGGGCTCTGTAGCTTGCCTCTCTGTGCCTGGGCTCTGCAGCTTGCCTCTCTGCTGCATGGGCTCTGTAGCTTGCCTCTCTGTGCCTGGGCTCTGCAGCTTGCCTCTCTGCTGCCTGGGCTCTGTAGCTTGCCTCTCTGTGCCTGGGCTCTGCAGCTTGCCTCTCTGCTGCATGGGCTCTGTAGCTTGCCTCTCTGTTGCATGGGCTCTGCAACTTGCCTCTCTGTTGCCTGGGCTCTGCAGCTTGCCTCTCTGTTGCATGGGCTCTGCAGCTTGCCTCTCTGTTGCATGGGCTCTGCAGCTTGCCTCTCTGTTGCATGGGCTCTGCAGCTTGCCTCTCTGTTGCATGGGCTCTGCAGCTTGCCTCTCTGTTGCCTGGGCTCTGTAGCTTGCCTCTCTGTTGCATGGGCTCTGCAACTTGCCTCTCTGTTGCCTGGGCTCTGCAGCTTGCCTCTCTGTTGCATGGGCTCTGCAGCTTGCCTCTCTGTTGCATGGGCTCTGCAACTTGCCTCTCTGTTGCCTGGGCTCTGCAGCTTGCCTCTCTGTTGCCTGGGCTCTGTAGCTTGCCTCTCTGTTGCATGGGCTCTGCAACTTGCCTCTCTGTTGCCTGGGCTCTGTAGCTTGCCTCTCTGCTGCCTGGGCTCTGTAGCTTGCCTCTCTGTTGCATGGGCTCTGTAGCTTGCCTCTCTGTTGCATGGGCTCTGCAGCTTGCCTCTCTGTTGCCTGGGCTCTGCAGCTTGCCTCTCTGTTGCATGGGCTCTGCAACTTGCCTCTCTGTTGCCTGGGCTCTGCAGCTTGCCTCTCTGTTGCCTGTGCTCTGTAGCTTGCCTCTCTGCTGCCTGGGCTCTGCAGCTTGCCTCTCTGTTGCCTGGGCTCTGCAGCTTGCCTCTCTGTTGTCTGTGCTCTGCAGCTTGCCTCTCTGTTGCCTGGGCTCTGCAGCTTGCCTCTCTGTTGCCTGGGCTCTGCAGCTTGCCTCTCTGTTGCCTGGGCTCTGCAGCTTGCCTCTCTGTTGCCTGGGCTCTGCAGCTTGCCTCTCTGCTGCCTGGGCTCTGCAGCTTGCATCTCTGTTGCCTGGGCTCTGCAGCTTGCATCTCTGTTGCCTGGGCTCTGCAGCTTGCCTCTCTGTTGCCTGGGCTCTGCAGCTTGCCTCTCTGTTGCCTGTGCTCTGTAGCTTGCCTCTCTGCTGCCTGGGCTCTGCAGCTTGCCTCTGTTGCCTGGGCTCTGCAGCTTGCCTCTCTGTTGCCTGGGCTCTGCAGCTTGCCTCTCTGTTGCCTGTGCTCTGCAGCTTGCCTCTCTGTTGCCTGGGCTCTGCAGCTTGCCTCTCTGTTGCCTGTGCTCTGTAGCTTGCCTCTCTGCTGCCTGGGCTCTGCAGCTTGCCTCTCTGTTGCCTGGGCTCTGCAGCTTGCCTCTCTGTTGCCTGGGCTCTGCAGCTTGCCTCTCTGTTGCCTGGGCTCTGCAGCTTGCCTCTCTGTTGCCTGTGCTCTGCAGCTTGCCTCTCTGTTGCCTGGGCTCTGCAGCTTGCCTCTCTGTTGCCTGGGCTCTGCAGCTTGCCTCTCTGTTGCCTGGGCTCTGCAGCTTGCCTCTCTGCTGCCTGGGCTCTGCAGCTTGCCTCTCTGCTGCCTGGGCTCTGCAGCTTGCCTCTCTGTTGCCTGGGCTCTGCAGCTTGCCTCTCTGTTGCCTGGGCTCTGCAGCTTGCCTCTCTGTTGCCTGTGCTCTGCAGCTTGCCTCTCTGTTGCCTGGGCTCTGCAGCTTGCCTCTCTGTTGCCTGGGCTCTGCAGCTTGCCTCTCTGTTGCCTGTGCTCTGCAGCTTGCCTCTCTGTTGCCTGGGCTCTGCAGCTTGCCTCTCTGTTGCCTGTGCTCTGTAGCTTGCCTCTCTGTTGCCTGGGCTCTGTAGCTTGCCTCTCTGTTGCCTGGGCTCTGTAGCTTGCCTCTCTGTTGCCTGGGCTCTGTAGCTTGCCTCTCTGTTGCCTGTGCTCTGCAGCTTGCCTCTCTGTTGCCTGGGCTCTGCAGCTTGCCTCTCTGTTGCCTGGGCTCTGCAGCTTGCCTCTCTGTTGCCTGGGCTCTGCAGCTTGCCTCTCTGTGCCTGCTTTCAATCCCTAATATGGGATTATTCCTGCTTCAATAATGAATGAGAATTTCCCTTGATAGAATTTTTTGTGTTGTGCCACATCCTGAATTTTTTAGCTTTCTCTTTGCCTTCAAGATACATTTTTATACCATTTTCTTTAAAATTACTTTTCAACTTAAAGGGATGGAATTGAGCAATAATAAAATAGTTTAATACGTTTAAGTATTTTATTGTTGTAAGTGTACATGATTGATTAACCCCTGCAAATTTAACACATAAAGTCATCTCCAAAACCACAATGGACTACTGGTCTGGAACTAAACATTTCTGGTGAGCCAATCAGGGAGGGAATATGTATGAAGCAACCAATGACTGGCTGTACTCATCTAAGAATTGCTATTCCACAGCTGGCTTTAACTCTTTGTTTAATCCTTTTCAGGGGTTAAACACATAGATCTCTCCAAGCAATAGTGTGATAATAAAATTATCTAGCATATTACAGCATTTTATTATGGCCCCTTTAAAGGGAAATGAAAGGCACAATTTAAATTTTAATGGTTCAGACAGATCATTAGAATGTCAAGAGACTTTAAAAAAAACAAAAAAAAAAACAATTCTGTTATCAATTTTACTTTGTTCTCTTTGGATCCCTTGTTGAAAATCATAGCTAGATATGCTCAGGAGCAGCAATACATTACTGGGAGCTAGATGGTGATTGGTGGATACAAACATATGCTTTTGGTCATTGGCTGTCTAGCTGTATTCTGGTAGCTACCAGTAGCGCATTGCTGCTTTGGTGCTAACTTTACAAGAGTTAAACACATATGGCTAGATTACGAGTTGTGCGTTAGGCTGAAAAAGCAGCGTTAACAGGTCCTAACACTGCTTTTTCACTACCGCTGCTATTACGAGTCTTGCAGGTTTAGGGGCATCGCACATTTCTTTGGCCTTACCGCAAAACGACTTACAGAAACTTCGTAAACCCTTTTTTTCTATGGAACTTCCATAGCGCTGGTATTACGAGTCTGTCCTGGGAGGCCAAAAAGTGAGCGGTACACCCTCTACTTCCAAGATCCCTAACAAATTCTAAAGTCAGTAGTTATGAGTTTTACACTACAACGCTGTAGCATAAAACTCATAACTAAAGTGCTAAAAAGTACACTAACACCCATAAACTACCTATTAACCCCTTTGTAACCCCTAATGTGGCGCTTCGGACATCGCCACCACTATAATAAATATATTAACCCCTAAACCGCCTCACTCCCACCTCGCAAACACTAGTTAAATAATATTAACCAATCCAATAGGATTGAGCTAGCATTCTATTGGCTGATTGGAACAGCCAATAGAATGCGAGCTCAATCCTATTGGCTGATTGGATCAGCTAATAGGATTGAACTTCAATCCTATTGGATCAGCCAATAGGATTTTTTCTCCCTTAATTCCGATTGGCTGATAGAATTCTATCAGCCAATCGGAATCTAAGGGACGCCATCTTGGATGACATAATTTAAAGGAACCTTCATTCAGTAAGAAGACTCCGGATGAAGAGGATGCTCCGCGTCGGATGTCTTGAAGATGGACCCGCTCCGCGTCGAATGGATAAAGATAGAAGATGCCGGCTGGATGAAGACTTCTGCCCGTCTAGAGGACCACTTCACCCGGCTTAGATGAAGACTTCTCCCGGCTTCGTTGAGGACTTCGGCCCGGTTGGATGAAGACTTTTGCCGCTTCCTTGAGGATGGATGTCCGGTCTTCAGAACAGTAAGTCAATCTTCAGGGGGTTAGTGTTAGGTTTTTTTAAGGGTTTATTGGGTGGGTTTATTTTTTAGGTTAGGGCTTTGGGCTGCAATAGAGCTAAATGCCCTTTTAAGGGCAATGCCCATCCAAATGCCCTTTTCAGGGCAATGGGGAGCTTAGGTTTTTTTAGTTAGTATTCTATTTTGGGGGTTGGTTGTGTTGGTGGTGGGTTTTACTGTTGGGGGGTTGTTTGTATTCTTTTTTTTTTTTTACTGGTAAAAGAGCTGATTACTTTGGGGCAATGCCCCGCAAAAGGCCCTAGTTTAGTTTAGGCTAGGGTTTTTTTATTTTGGGGGGGCTTTTTTATTTTGAAAGGGCTATTAGATTAGGTGTAATTAGTTTAAAGATCTGTAATTTGTTTGTTATTTTCTGTAATTTAGTGTTTTTTTTTTGTGATTTAGCTAATTTAATTTTATTTAATTGTTTTTAATTTATGTAATTTAACTATAGTGTAGTGTTAGGTGTTATTGTAACTTAGGTAAGGTTTTATTTTACAGTTAAATTTGTATTTATTTTAGCTAGATAGTTATTAAATAGTTAATAACTATTTAATAACTATTCTACCTAGTTAAAATAAATACAAACTTGCCTGTAAAATAAAAATAAACCCTAAGCTAGCTACAATGTAACTATCTTAAGGTTTATTTTACAGGTAAGTATTTAGTTTTAAATAGGAATAATGTAGTTATATATAGTAATTTTATTTAGATTTATTTAAATTATATTTAAGTTAGGGGGTGCTGGGGTTAGGGTTAAACTTAGATTTAGGGGTTAATACATTTAATATAGTGGCGGCGACGTTGGGGGTGGCAGATTAGGGGTTAATAAGTGTACGTAAATTGTGGCGACATTGGGGGTGGCATATTGGGTTAATAAAAATAATGTAGGTGTCAGCGATGTTGGGGGCAGCAGATTAGGGATTAATAAGTATAATGTAGTTGGTGGCGGTGTCTGGAGCGGCAGATTAGGGGTTAATAAATATAATGTAGGTGTCGGCAATGTCGGGGGCGGCAGATTAGGGGTTAATAAGTGTAAGATTAGGGGTGTTTAGACTTGGGTTTCATGTTAGGGTGTTAGGTGTAAACATAAATTTTATTTCACCATAGGAATCAATGGGGCGGCGTTACTGAGTTTTACGCTGCTTTATTGCAGGTGTTAGACTTTTTCTCAGCCGGCTTTCCCCATTGATGTCTATGGGAAAATCGTGCACAAGCACATACGACCAGCTCACCGCTCGCTTAAGCAGCGCTGGTATTGGAGTGCGGTATGGAGCACAATTTTGCTCTACGCTCACTTCTTGCCTTTTAACGCCTGGTTTGTAAAAACCTGTAATACCAGCACTGTAGGAAAGTGAGCGGTGATAAAAAACTGCTCGTTAGCACCTCATAGCTTCTAACGCAAAACTGGTAATCTCGATAGTTATTAACAAGCAACAAAGTAATAATATCATATTTTTGCATCATTTTTTTCTTTTTTTGCAGTTTTTATTTTATGTCTCTTTAAATTCTCCCAACATTTCCTCCTAATCATCATTAACAGGAAACATATTTCAGCAAGATGACACAATAGGATGCATATAAATAGATAATATTCAGTTTTATGATGTAACATCACTAAAATAATCTATATCCCCTAATGGGCAATTGTGACAACTAAAAGTAGACACAATATAAACCTGAAAGTTATAATCAGTTTAAAGGGACAGTCCAGTCCAAAATAAACTTTCATGATTCAGATTCCAGTTTGCTTTTATCACCAATTTTGCTTTGTTCACTTAATATTCTTAGTTGAAAGCTAAACCTAGGAGGCTCATATGCTAATTTCTTAGACCTTGAAGGCTGCCTCTTATCTAAATGCATTTTGACCCACTAGAGGGGATAAGTTCATGTGTGTCATACAGATAACATTGAGCTCACGCATGTGAAGTTACCTAGGAGCCAGCACTGATTGGCTAAAATGCAAGTCTGTCAAAATAGCTGCAGTAAGTGGGCAGTCTGCAGATACAAGGTAATCACAGAGGTAAAAAGTGTATTAATATAACAGTGTTGATTATGCAAAACTTGTGAATGGGTAATAAAGGCATTATCTATCTTTTAAAACAATAACAATTCTCATATAGACTTTCCCTTTTAATGTTCTCACTCTGTGCTGCTGTGATATCTTCACCTTGTCTGCTGGGAGACACCTGGAAAGGGATTCAGGTTTGCTTTACCATTTGTCTGGCTTTGTCTTGCTATTCCTCACCATGTGTCTGGCTTTGCCTTGCTAATCCTCACCATGTGTCTGGCTTTGTCTTGCTATTCCTCACCATGTGTCTGGCTTTGCCTTGCTATTCCTCACCATGTGTCTGGCGTTGTCTTGCTATTCCTCACCATGTGTCTGGCTTTGCCTTGCTATTCCTCACCATGTGTCTGGCTTTGCCTTGCTATTCCTCACCATGTGTCTGGCTTTGCCTTGCTATTCCTCACCATGTGTCTGGCTTTGCCTTGCTATTCCTCACCATGTGTCTGGCTTTGCCTTGCTATTCCTCACCATGTGTCTGGCTTTGCCTTGCTATTCCTCACCATGTGTCTGGCTTTGCCTTGCTATTCCTCACCATGTGTCTGGCTTTGACTTGCTATTCCTCACCATGTGTCTGGCTTTGCCTTGCTATTCCTCACCATGTGTCTGGCTTTGCCTTGCTATTCCTCACCATGTGTCTGGCTTTGCCTTGCTATTCCTCACCATGTATCTGGCTTTGCCTTGCTATTCCTCACCATGTGTCTGGCTTTGCCTTGCTATTCCTCACCATGTGTCTGGCTTTGCCTTGCTATTCCTCACCATGTGTCTGGCTTTGTCTTGCTATTCCTCACCATGTGTCTGGCTTTGCCTTGCTATTCCTCACCATGTGTCTGGCTTTGTCTTGCTATTCCTCACCATGTGTCTGCTTTTGTTTTGCTAATCCTCACCATGTGTCTGGTTTTGTCTTGCTAATCCTCACCATGTGTCTGGCTTTGTCTTGCTATTCCTCACCATGTGTCTGGCTTTGTTTTGCTAATCTCACCATGTGTCTGGCTTTGTCTTGCTAATCCTCACCATGTGTCTGGCTTTGTCTTGCTATTCCTCACCATGTGTCTGCTTTGTCTTGCTAATCCTCACCATGTGCCTGGCTTTGCCTTGCTATTCCTCACCATGTTTCTGGCTTTGTCTTGCTAATCCTCACCATGTGTCTGCTTTTGTTTTGCTAATCCTCACCATGTGTCTGCTTTTGTTTTGCTATTCCTCACCATGTGTCTGCTTTTGTTTTGCTAATCCTCACCATGTGTCTGGCTTTGTCTTGCTAATCCTCACCATGTGTCTGGCTTTGTCTTGCTAATCCTCACCATGTGTCTGCTTTTGTTTTGCTAATCCTCACCATGTGTCTGGCTTTGTTTAGCTAATCCTCACCATGTGTCTGGCTTTGTTTAGCTAATCCTCACCATGTGTCTGGCTTTTGTCTTGCTAATCCTCACCATGTGTCTGGCTTTTGTCTTGCTATTTCTCACCATGTGTCTGGCTTTGTCTTGCTATTCCTCACCATGTGTCTGCTTTTGTTTTGCTAATCCTCACCATGTGTCTGGCTTTTGTCTTGCTAATCCTCACCATGTGTCTGGCTTTTGTCTTGCTAATCCTCACCATGTGTCTGGCTTTTGTCTTGCTAATCCTCACCATGTGTCTGGCTTTGGCTTGCTATTTCTCACCATGTGTCTGGCTTTGTCTTGCTATTCCTCACCATGTGTCTGGCTTTGTCTTTCTATTCCTCACCATGTGTCTGGGTTTGTTTTGTTAATCCTCACCATGTGTCTGGCTTTGGCTTGCTATTCCTCACCATGTGTCTGCTTTGTCTTGCTAATCCTCACCATGTGCCTGGCTTTGCCTTGCTATTCCTCACCATGTTTCTGGCTTTGTCTTGCTAATCCTCACCATGTGTCTGCTTTTGTTTTGCTAATCCTCACCATGTGTCTGCTTTTGTTTTGCTATTCCTCACCATGTGTCTGCTTTTGTTTTGCTAATCCTCACCATGTGTCTGGCTTTGTCTTGCTAATCCTCACCATGTGTCTGGCTTTGTCTTGCTAATCCTCACCATGTGTCTGCTTTTGTTTTGCTAATCCTCACCATGTGTCTGGCTTTGTTTAGCTAATCCTCACCATGTGTCTGGCTTTGTTTAGCTAATCCTCACCATGTGTCTGGCTTTTGTCTTGCTAATCCTCACCATGTGTCTGGCTTTTGTCTTGCTATTTCTCACCATGTGTCTGGCTTTGTCTTGCTATTCCTCACCATGTGTCTGCTTTTGTTTTGCTAATCCTCACCATGTGTCTGGCTTTTGTCTTGCTAATCCTCACCATGTGTCTGGCTTTTGTCTTGCTAATCCTCACCATGTGTCTGGCTTTTGTCTTGCTAATCCTCACCATGTGTCTGGCTTTGGCTTGCTATTTCTCACCATGTGTCTGGCTTTGTCTTGCTATTCCTCACCATGTGTCTGGCTTTGTCTTTCTATTCCTCACCATGTGTCTGGGTTTGTTTTGTTAATCCTCACCATGTGTCTGGCTTTGGCTTGCTATTTCTCACCATGTGTCTGGGTTTGTTTTGCTAATCCTCACCATGATTGTTCTATCTCCCAGCTATTAAGGTCAATCTTCGCTCAGTGTCTTCCATGGATGGAGACCTCACAGTGATCCCAGAGGTGAAGAGCAGGACCATGTATAAGACCAAAGGCTGGTCAGAGGAAGAGATCAAGAAGACCGTTCTTTGGCTTACAGATGGTGATAACTGTGCTTGCCCAGATCTCCAAGAGCCCGGAGCCACAGTGCTGCTAATGGGACACCGAGTAGATGACAGACTGGTCATAACCTGGGTCAGGAAGTGGCTAAAGACGGAGAAGGAAACTAGGAAGTTTTCCCGGACTGTGCGCAAGATGCAATGTTAGTGCACAAGAGTATGAAGCTTCTACTCATGCAGTATTGGATCCTTTTGGGATTGTGCAACTTTGGAGGTCTCTTGGAACAAACTACAAAATGCTTCCTCACCTCCTCAAACCCACATGGTCTTTATTTTGTGCAACAGCAAGTGAGAACCATAAGTGCCCAATAATAATGTTTTCATCACTCCATCAACTTACAAATGCCTGGAGTGTACATTATATAATTTGTTCTGAATTTATTTAGTGGCCAATCAGTCAATCATAGCAAGTTACAAACATAAGTATTTGGCTGAAATTGGTGACATTTCTTTATCTGCTCCATTTGCCTCCCGTTCCTGAAACTGTTGTTAATCCTGCAGCAAGACTTGGCCTTTCTAGAATAACGTTTGTAGCATAGACACTAATGGGTGTTTGTAAGTAAGTCCGTTTTATATATTACAGCTTGTGCCATATCTCCTGCAGGAATATTTGTTAGCTTTTGTGGGTTTGTTTTTTTTTAATTTGTCCTACTTTTATCTCAGACTTGCCTGCTGGTTGGTGTTAAGTTGGTAATCTGTGCAATGAGAGTTTGGTATTATAAACATAATTATAACATTGCAAACCCCAACAACACTTCTATTTTACCAGTTAATCTCCTGGAGGGGTTTCGGACATTGCCTATATTATGGGATTTCTGATATATTTATGTGCATGTTTTTGGATTTTTTTGGTTTTGGTATGATGGACGCTGCCAGCCACTGGTAATGACAAACAAGAGGATAATATGTCAAAATGAGTAAATCCTTTGCTTCATTGTATATAAAAATAATTCACTATGAAAAATGCACGTTTTAGGGCTGTAATTGAATATTCATCTATAACTTGTGTTACCAGATATGGTTATGATATGTTTTAGCTGTTTGAGGCATAAAATTACTAAACATTCCTAAATTGCTTTAACATGCAGCCCAGGGATTAATGTAGTTCATTTATTTTCAGAAATGTTTTGCAAATTGCATTGAACAACATAAAGCCTATTTTAAAGTAAAACCCCCCCAGAAAAGGAACATTGTTTCCAGACGATACACGTTACCACCATAATTGTGCTATTAACTTTTAATATAGCTTAATTGTTTAACTATACACCAAGGCGGTAATTAGCTGATCCTCCATTATTTTGTTTTATCTATACTATAATCGCGTATGTAACACACCTGTCGCAGTTGGCAGTTGCGCACGCATCCTCAAAGGAATGTTGGCTGCGCTGGGCAGCGCGAGGCCAAAATAATTCACCTGGATGCAGCAAAGCTGCATCCATGGTGATTATTTTGCCACCCTGCCATTTTCGGAATCCACCGGGATGCATCAAAGGCAAACAGAGCATTACAAAAAACATTAAAAAAAATAACCGCCTGCAAAAAGTATTAAAAAAAATAAAACCTACCCGTCCGCAATAAGTAATAATAATAAAAAAATAATCGCCTGCAATAAGTATTTTTTTTTCTCCAACATTGGTGTGTCCGGTCCACGGCGTCATCCTTACTTGTGGGAATATCTCTTCCCCAACAGGAAATGGCAAAGAGTCCCAGCAAAGCTGTCCATATAGTCCCTCCTAGGCTCCGCCCACCCCAGTCATTCTCTTTGCCGTTGCACAGGCAACATCTCCACGGACATGGTTAAGAGTATGTGGTGTTTAGTTGTAGTTTTTTAATTCTACTATCAAGAGTTTGTTATTTTAAAATAGTGCTGGTATGTACTATTTACTCTGAAACAGAAAAAGATGAAGAGTTCTGTTTGTGAGAGGAAGATGATTTTAGCAGACAGTAACTAAAATCGTTTGCTGTTTCCACATAGGACTGTTGAGATGAAGTAACTTCAGTTGGGGGAAACAGTTAGCAGACTTTTCTGCTTAAGGTATGACTAGCCATATTTCTAACAAGACTGTGTAATGCTGGAAGGCTGTCATTTCCCCTCATGGGGACCGGTAAGCCATTTTCTTAGTCTCAAACAGAATAAAGGGCTTAATATGGGCTATAAAATTGGTAGACACTTTTATGGGCAAAATCGATTGCTTTATTTGGGCATTTTATACATGTTTATGCTTGTAATTCACACTTATAAGCTTGGGGAACGTTTTTTAACGTCAGGCACTGTGTTAGACACCTTTCCAGTCAGGAAGGGCCTTCCCAGTTGTAGACTGAGCCTCATTTTCGCGCCATTAATGCGCAGTTACTTTTGAGAGCAAGACATGCAGATGCATGTGTGTGTGAGGATCTGAAAGTAGTTGGAAAAGTTCCTAGAAGGCTTCATCTGGTATCGTATTCCCCCCTGGGTTTGGTAAAGTCGCAGCAAAGGCTGTAGCTGGGACTGTAGAGGGGTTAAAACTGTAACCGGCTCCGGTTTCTTTATTTTAAGGGTTAAAGCTCTGAAAATTGGTGTGCAATACTTTGAATGCTTTAAGACACTGTGGTGAAAATTCCTTCATACTTTTTCACATATTCAGTAATAAAGTGTGCACTGTTTAAAATTTAAAGAGACAGTAACGGTTTTGTTTTAAAACGGTTTTTGTACTTTTTTGACAAGTTTAAGCCTGTTTAACATGTCTGCACCTTCAGATAAGCTATGTTCTATATGTTTGAAGATCAATGTGTGTCCCCCTTCAAAATTGTGTGATAATTGTGCCATAGCGTCCAAACAAAGTAAGGACAGTATTGCCACAGATAGTAAAGTTGCCCAAGATGATTCATCAGATGAAGGGAGTAGATAGTTCTACATCATCTCCTTCTGTGTCTACACCAGTTTTGCCCACGCAGGAGGCCCCTAGTACTTCTAGCGCGCCAATGCTTATTACTATGCAACAATTAACGGCAGTAATGGATAACTCCATAGCAAATATTTTATCCAAAATGCCTGCATATCAGAGAAAGCGTGATTGCTCTGTTTTAAACACTGTAGAGCAGGAGGGCGCTGATGATAATTGCTCTGTCATACCCTCACACCAATCTGAAGGGGTCATGAGGGAGGTTTTGTCGGATGGGGAAATTTCAGATTCAGGTAAAATTTCTCAACAAGCAGAACCTGATGTTGTGACATTTAAATTTAAATTAGAGCATCTCCGCACACTGCTTAAGGAGGTGTTATCTACTCTGGATGATTGTGACAACCTGGTCATTCCAGAAAAATTATGCAAGATGGACAAGTTCCTAGAGGTTCCGGTGCACCCTGACGCTTTTCCTATACCCAAGCGGGTGGCGGATATAGTGAATAAGGAGTGGGAGAAGCCCGGCATACCTTTTGTCCCCCCCCCCCTATATTTAAGAAATTATTTCCTATGGTCGACCCCAGAAAGAACTTATGGCAGACAGTCCCTAAGGTCGAGGGGGCAGTTTCTACTAAAAAACTAGCGCACTACTATTCCTATCGAGGATAATTGTGCTTTCAAAGATCCTATGGATAAAAAATTGGAGGGTTTTCCTAAAAAGATTTTTGTACAGCAAGGTTACCTCCTGCAACCCATTTCATGCATTGTTCCTGTCACTACAGCAGCGTGGTTCTGGTTCGAGGAACTAGAAAAGTCGCTCAGTAGAGAGACTCCGTATGAGGAGGTTATGGACAGAGTTCACGCACTCAAGTTGGCTAATTCTTTTATTTTAGATGCCACTTTGCAACTAGCTAGATTAGCGGCGAAAAATTCAGGGTTTGCAATTGTGGCGCGCAGAGCGCTTTGGCTAAAGTCTTGGTCAGCGGATGTATCTTCCAAGACAAAATTACTTAATATCCCCTTCAAGGGTAAGACTCTCTTTGGGCCAGAATTGAAAGAGATTATTTCAGACATCACTGGGGGAAAGGGCCATGCCCTCCCACAAGATAGGCCTTTCAAAGCCAAGAATAAGTCTAATTTTCATTCCTTTCGCAATTTCAGGAACGGACCGGCCTCTAACTCTGCATCCTCTAAACAAGAGGGTAATACTTCTCAATCCAAACCAGCCTGGAAACCGACGCAAGGCTGGAACAAGGGTAAGCAGGCCAAGAAGCCTGCTGCTGCTAACAAAACAGCATGAAGGAGTAGCCCCCGATCCGGGACCGGATCTAGTAGGGGGCAGACTCTCTCTCTTTGCTCAGGCTTGGGCAAGAGATGTTCAAGATCCCTGGACACTAGAAATAGTTTCTCAGGGTTATCTTCTGGAATTCAAGGAACTACCCCCAAGGGGAAGGTTCCACATGTCTCACTTATCCTCAAACCAAATAAAGAGACAGGCATTCTTACATTGTGTAGAAGACCTGTTAAAGATGGGAGTGATACACCCAGTTCCAACGGCGGAACAAGGAATGGGATTTTACTCAAATCTGTTTGTAGTTCCCAAAAAAGAGGGAACTTTCAGACCAATTCTGGATTTAAAGATCCTAAACAAATTTCTCAGAGTACCATCGTTCAAAATGGAAACCATTCGAACGATTCTACCCACCATCCAGGAAGGTCAATTTATGACTACCGTGGATCTAAAGGATGCATATCTACATATTCCTATCCACAAAGAACATCATCAGTTCCTAAGGTTTGCCTTTCTGGACAAACATTACAAGTTTGTGGCCCTCCCATTCGGGTTAGCTACTGCTCCAAGGATTTTAACAAAGGTACTCGGATCCCTTCTAGCGGTTCTAAGACCAAGGGGCATTGCAGTAGTACCGTACTTGGACGACATTCTAATACAAGCGTCATCTCTTTCAAAGGCAAAGGCTCACACAGACATCGTTCTGGTTTTTCTCAGATCTCACGGATGGAAGGTGAACATAGAAAAAAGTTCCCTGTCTCCGTCGACAAGAGTTCCCTTCTTGGGAACAATAATAGATTCTTTAGAAATGAGGATTTTCCTGACAGAAGTCAGAAAGTCAAAACTTCTAAACGCTTGTCAAGTTCTTCATTCTATTCCTCGTCCTTCCGTAGCTCAGTGCATGGAAGTAGTAGGATTGATGGTTGCAGCAATGGACATAGTTCCTTTTGTGCAAATTCATCTAAGACCATTACAACTGTGCATGCTGAAACAGTGGAATGGGGACTATACAGACTTGTCTCCAGTGATTCAAGTAGATCAGAAGACCAGAGACTCACTCCGTTGGTGGCTAACCCTGGACCACCTGTCCCAGGGAATGAGCTTCCGCAGACCAGAGTGAGTCATCGTCACGACCGACGCCAGTCTAGTGGGCTGGGGCGCGGTCTGGAAATCCCTGAAGGCTCAGGGACTATGGTCTCGGGAAGAGTCTCTTCTCCCGATAAACATTCTGGAACTGAGAGCGATATTCAATGCTCTCAGGGCTTGGCCTCAACTAGCAAAGGCCAGATTCATAAGATTCCAATCAGACAACATGACGACTGTTGCTTATATCAATAATCAGGGGGAACAAGGAGTTCCCTGGCGATGAAAGAAGTGACCAAAATAATAAAATGGGTAGAGGATCACTCCTGCCACCTATCTGCGATCCACATCCCAGGTGTGGAAAACTGGGAGGCGGATTATCTGAGTCGTCAGACATTCCATCCGGGGGAGTGGGAACTCCACCCGGAGATCTTTGCCCAGTTGACTCGATTATGGGGCATTCCAGATATGGATCTTATGGCGTCTCGTCAGAACTTCAAGGTTCCTTGCTACGGGTCCAGATCCAGGGATCCCAAGGCGACTCTAGTGGATGCACTAGTAGCGCCTTGGACCTTCAACCTAGCCTATGTGTTTCCACCGTTTCCTCTCATTCCCAGGCTGGTAGCCAGGATCAAGCAGGAGAGGGCCTCGGTGATCTTGATAGCTCCTGCGTGGCCACGCAAGACTTGGTATGCAGACCTGGTGAATATGTCATCGGCTCCACCATGGAAGTTACCTTTGAGACAGGATCTTCTAGTACAAGGTCCATTCGAACATCCAAATCTAGTTTCCCTCCAGCTGACGGCTTGGAAATTGAACGCTTGATTCTATCAAATCGTGGGTTTTCAGATTCTGTGATAGATACTCTAGTTCAAGCCAGAAAACTGGTAACTAGAAAAATTTACCATAAAATATGGAAAAGATATATCTGCTGGTGTGAATCCAAGGGATTCTTATGGAATAAGATCAAAATCCCTAAGATCCTTTCCTTTCTACAAGAAGGTTTGGATAAAGGATTATCAGCAAGTTCTCTAAAGGGACAGATTTCTGCTTTATCTGTCTTATTACACAAACGACTGGCAGCTGTGCCAGATGTTCAAGCATTTGTTCAGGCTCTGGTTAGGATCAAGCCTGTTTACAGACCTTTGACTCCTCCCTGGAGTTTAAATCTAGTTCTTTCAGTTCTTCAAGGGGTTCCGTTTGAACCTCTACATTCCATAGATATTAAGTTGTTATCTTGGAAAGTTCTGTTTTTGGTTGCTATTTCTTCTGCTAGAAGAGTTTCTGAGTTATCTGCTCTGCAGTGTACTCCGCCCTATCTGGTGTTCCATGCAGATAAGGTTGTTTTGCGTACTAAGCCTGGTTTTCTTCCAAAGGTTGTTTCTAACAAAAATATTAACCAGGAGATAGTTGTTCCTTCTTTATGTCCGAATCCAGTTTCAAAGAAGGAACGTTTGTTACACAATTTAGACGTAGTCCGTGCTCTAAAATTCTATTTAGAAGCTACAAAAGAGTTCAGACAAACTTCTTCTCTGTTTGTCGTCTATTCTGGTAAAAGGAGAGGTCAAAAAGCGACTTCTACCTCTCTTTCTTTTTGGCTTAAAAGCATCATCCGATTGGCTTACGAGACTGCCGGACGGCAACCTCCAGAAAGAATCACAGCTCACTCCACTAGGGCTGTGGCTTCCACATGGGCCTTCAAGAACGAGGCTTCTGTTGATCAGATATGTAAGGCAGCGACTTGGTCTTCACTGCACACTTTTGCCAAATTTTACAAATTTGATACTTTTGCTTCTTCAGAGGCTATTTTTGGGAGAAAGGTTTTGCAAGCCGTGGTGCCTTCTGTTTAGGTAACCTGATTTGCTCCCTCCCTTCATCCGTGTCCTAAAGCTTTGGTATTGGTTCCCACAAGTAAGGATGACGCCGTGGACCGGACACACCAATGTTGGAGAAAACAGAATTTATGCTTACCTGATAAATTACTTTCTCCAACGGTGTGTCCGGCCCACGGCCCGCCCTGGTTTTTTAATCAGGTTTGATGAATTATTTTCTCTAACTACAGTCACCACGGCACCCTATAGTTTCTCCTGTTTTTTTCCTCCTGTCCGTCGGTCGAATGACTGGGGTGGGCGGAGCCTAGGAGGGACTATATGGACAGCTTTGCTGGGACTCTTTGCCATTTCCTGTTGGGGAAGAGATATTCCCACAAGTAAGGATGACGCCGTGGACCGGACACACCGTTGGAGAAAGTAATTTATCAGGTAAGCATAAATTCTGTTTTTTAAAAAAAACAACCGCCCGTACAAACTATTAAGAAAAAAAATAAACTAACTGCCGGTGCAAAGTATTAAGAAAAAAAATAAAAACACAATTTATGCTTACCTGATAAATTTATTTCTCTTGTGGTGTATCCAGTCCACGGATCATCCATTACTTGTGGGATATTCTCATTCCCAACAGGAAGTTGCAAGAGGACACCACAGCAGAGCTGTTATATAGCTCCTCCCCAAACTGCCATATCCAGTCATTCGACCGAAAGCACGCAGAGAAAGGAGAAACCATAGGGGGCAGTGGTGACTGTAGTTTAAATGAAAAAAATTACCTGCCTTAAAATGACAGGGCGGGCCGTGGACTGGTTACACCACAAGAGAAATAAATTTATCAGGTAAGCATAAATTGTGTTTTCTCTTGTAAGGTGTATCCAGTCCACGGATCATCCATTACTTGTGGGATACCAATACCAAAGCTAAAGTACAGGGATGAAGAGAGGGACAAGGCAGGTACTTAAACGGAAGGTACCACTGCCTGTAAAACCTTTCTCCCAAAAATAGCCTCCGAAGAAGCAAAAGTATCAAATTTGTAGAATTTGGAAAAAGTATGAAGCGAAGACCAAGTCGCCGCCTTGCAAATCTTTTCAACAGAAGCCTCATTTTTAAAGGCCCAAGTGGAAGCCACAGCTCTAGTCGAATGAGCTGTAATCCTTTCAGGAGGCTGCTGTCCAGCAGTCTCATAGGGTAAGCGGATTATGCTTCTTAGCCAAAAAGAAAGAGAGGTTGCTGAAGCCTTTTGACCTCTCCTCTGTCCAGAGTAGACAACAAACAAAGCAGATGTTTGACGAAAATCTTTAGTAGCTTGTAAGTAAAACTTTAAAGCACGAACCACGTCCAGATTGTGTAATAGACTTTCCTTCTTTGAAGAAGGATTAGGACACAAGGATGGAACAACAATCTCTTGATTGATATTCTTGTTAGATACCACCTTAGGTAAAAACCCAGGTTTGGAACGCAGGACTACCTTATCCGTATGGAAGATCAGATAAGGAGAATCACATTGTAAAGCTGATAACTCGGAGACTCTACGAGCCGAGGAAATAGCTACCAAAAAAAGAACTTTCCAAGATAAAAGTTTGATATCTATGGAATGAAGAGATTCAAACGGAACTCCTTGAAGAACCTTAAGAACCAAATTTAAGCTCCATGGGGGAGCAACATGTTTAAACACAGGCTTGATTCTAACCAAAGCCTGACAAAATGCCTGAACATCTGGAACATCTGCCAGACGCTTGTGCAAAAGAATAGACAGAGCAGAAATTTGTCCTTTTAAAGAATTAGCTGACAATCCCTTTTCCAAACCATCTTGAAGAAAGGATAATATTCTGGGAATCCTGACCTTACTCTATGAGTAACCTTTGGATTCACACCAATAAAGATATTTACGCCATATCTTATGGTAAATTTTCCTGGTAACAGGCTTTCGTGCCTGTATTAAGGTATCAATGACTGACTCGGAGAAGCCACGCTTTGATAAAATCAAGCGTTCAATCTCCAGGCAGTCAGTCTCCGAGAAATTAGATTTGGATGGTTGAAAGGACCCTGACGTAGAAGGTCCTGTCTCAGAGGCAGAGTCCATGGTGGAAAGGATGACATGTTCACCAGATCTGCATACCAGGTCCTGCGTGGCCATGCAGGCGCTATCAAAATCACTGATGCTCTCTCCTGCTTGACCTTGGCAATCAGTCGAGGGAGCAGAGGAAACGGTGGAAACACATAAGCCAGGTTGAAAGACCAGGGCGCTGCTAGAGCATCTATCAGCGTCGCCTTGGGGTCCCTGGACCTGGATCCGTAACAAGGAAGCTTGGCGTTCTGGCGAGACGCCATGAGATCCAGTTCTGGTTTTCCCCAACGATGAATCAATTGGGCAAACACCTCCGGATGGAGTTACCACTCTCCCGGATGAAAAGTCTGACGACTTAGAAAATCCGCCTCCCAGTTCTCTACACCTGGGATATGGATAGCTGATAGGTGGCAAGAGTGAATCTCTGCCCAGCGAATTATCTTTAAGACTTCTAACATCGCTAGAGAACTTCTTGTTCCCCCTTGATGGTTGATGTAAGCCACAGTCGTGATGTTGTCCGACTGAAATCTGATGTACCTCAGAGTTGCTAACTGAGGCCAAGCCTGAAGAGCATTGAGTATCGCTCTCAGTTCCAGAATATTTATTGGAAGGAGTGTCTCCTCCTGAGTCCACGATCTCTGAGCCTTCAGGGAGTTCCAGACTGCACCCCAACCCAGAAGGCTGGCATCTGTTGTTACAATTGTCCAATCTGGCCTGCGAAAGGTCATACCTTTGGACAGATGGACCCGAGATAGCCACCAGAGAAGAGAATCCCTGGTCTCTTGATCCAGATTTAGTAGAGGGGACAAATCTGTGTAATCCCCGTTCCACTGACTGAGCATGCATAGTTGCAGCGGTTTGAGATGTAGTCATGCAAACGTCACTATGTCCATTGCCGCTACCATTAAGCCGATTACTTCCATGCACTGAGCCACTGAAGGGCGCGGAATGGAATGAAGAACACGGCAGGAATTTAGAAGCTTTGATAACCTGGACTCCGTCAGGTAAATTTTCATTTCTACAGAATCTATCAGAGTCCCTAGGAAGGAAACTTTTGTGAGTGGGGATAGAGAACTCTTTTCCTCGTTCACTTTCCACCCATGCGATCTCAGAAATGCCAGTACTACGTCCGTATGAGACTTGGCAATTTGGAAGTTTGACGCCTGAATCAGGATGTCGTCTAAAAAAAGGGCCACTGATATGCCCCGCGGTCTTAGGACCGCCAGGAGTGACCCCAGAACCTTCGTAAAGATTCTTGGGGCTGTAGCTAATCCAAAGGGAAGGGCTACAAACTGGTAATGCTTGTCTAGAAAGGCAAACCTGAGAAACCGATGATGATCTTTGTGTATTGGAATGTGAAGGTAAGCATCCTTTAAATCCACTGTAGTCATATATTGACCCTCCTGGATCATAGGTAGGATGGTACGAATAGTTTCCATCTTGAATGATGGAACTCTGAGGAATTTGTTTAAGATCTTTAGATCCAAAATTGGTCTGAAGGTTCCCTATTTTTTGGGAACCACAAACAGATTTGAGTAAAAACCCTGTCCCTGTTCCTCCTTTGGAACTGGATGGATCACTCCCATAACTAGGAGGTCTCATACACAGTGTAAGAATGCCTCTCTCTTTATATGGTTTGCAGATAATTGTGAAAGGTGAAATCTCCCTTTTGGGGGGGAAGCTTTGAAATCCAGAAGGTATCCCTGGGATATAATTTCCAGCGCCCAGGGATCCTGGACATCTCTTGCCCACGCCTGGGCAAAGAGTGAAAGTCTGCCCCCTACTAGATCCGTTACCGGATAGGGGGCCATTCCTTCATGCTGTCTTAGAGGCAGCAGCAGGCTTTTTGGCCTGCTTACCTTTGTTCCAGGTCTGGTTTGGTCTCCAGACCGTCTTGGACTGAGCAAAAGTTCCCTCTTGTTTTGCATTAGAGGAAGTTGACGCCGCACCTGCCTTGAAGTTTCGAAAGGCACGAAAATTAGACTGTTTGGCCCTTGATTTGGACCTGTCCTGAGGAAGGGCATGACCTTTTCCTCCAGTGATATCAGCAATAATCTCCTTCAAACCAGGCCCGAATAGGGTCTGCCCCTTGAAGGGAATGTTAAGTAGCTTAGATTTTGAAGTCACGTCAGCTGACCATGATTTAAGCCATAGCGCCCTGCACGCCTGTATAGCAAAACCAGAATTCTTAGCCGTTAGTTTAGTCAAATGAACAATGGCATCAGAAACAAAAGAATTGGCTAGCTTAAGTGCCCTAAGCTTGCCAAGTATGTCATCCAATGGAGTCGCTACCTGTAAATCCTCTTCCAGAGACTCAAACCAGAACGCCGCAGCAGCAGTGACAGGAGCAATGCATGCAAGGGGCTGTAGGATAAAACCTTGTTGAATAAACATTTTCTTAAGGTAACCTTCTAATTTCTTATCCATTGGATCTAAAAAAGCACAACTGTCCTCGACAGGGATAGTAGTACGCTTTGCTAGAGTAGAAACTGCTCCATCCACCTTAGGGACTGTCTGCCATAAGTCCCGTGTGGTGGCGTCTATTGGAAACATTTTTCTAAAAATAGGAGGGGGAGAGAACGGCACACCTGGTCTATCCCATTCCTTAGTAATAATTTCTGTAAACCTTTTAGGTATTGGAAAAACATAAGTACACACCGGCACTGCATAGTATTTATCCAGTCTACACAATTTCTCTGGCACTGCAATTGTATCACAGTCATTCAGAGCAGCTAAAACCTCTTTGAGCAGCGCACGGAGGTGTTCAAGCTTAAATTTAAATGTAGAAATATCAGAATCAGGTATCCTACCTGAGTCAGAAACATCACCACAGACTGAAGCTCTCCTTCCTCAGCTTCTGCATATTGTGAGGCAGTATCAGACATGGTTCTTAAAGCGTCAGTATGCTCTGCATTTCGTCTAACCCCAGAGCTATCTCGCTTACCTCTAAATTCAGGTAGTCTGGATAATACCGCTGACAGGGTATGATCCATGACTGCCGCCATGTCTTGTAAAGTAATCGCTATGAGCGCACTAGATGTACTTGGCGCCATTTGAGTGTGAGTCCCTTGAGCGGGAGTCAAAGGATCTGACACGTGGGGAGAGTTAGTCGGCATAACTTCCCCCTCGTCAGATTCCTCTGGTGATAAATTTTTTAAAGACAGAATATGATCTTTATTGCTTAAAGTGAAATCAGTACATTTGGTACACATTCTAAGAGGGGGTTCCACCATGGCTTTTAAATATAATGAACAAGGAGTTTCCTCTATGTCAGACATGTTTACACAGACTAGCAATGAGACCAGCAAGCTTGGAAAACACTTTAAATCAAGTTAACAAGCAAATATAAAAAACGGTACTGTGCCTTTAAGAGAAACAAATTTTGTCAGAATTTGAAAAACAGTGAAAAAAGGCAGTTACACAAACGAAATTTTTACAGTGTGTATAATAAGCTGAGCATTGCACCCACTTGCAAATGGATGATTAACCCCTTAGTTCAAAAAACGGATCAAAAAACGTTTTTTAACAGTCACAACAAACTGCCACAGCTCTACTGTGGCCCTACCTTCCCCAATAAACGACTTTGGAAAGCCTTTGAGCCCTTTAGATATGTCCTATAACATTCAGGGGACTTCTGAGGAAAGCTGGATGTCTCAGCCTGTAATTTTAACTGCGCTAAAATAGGCCCCTCCCACTCATACTACAACAGTGGAAAGCCCCAGGAAACTGTTTCTAGGCAAAATTTAAGCCAGCCATGTGGAAAAAACAAGGCCCCAATAAAGTTTTATCACCAAAGCATATATAAAAACGATTAAACATGCCAGCAAACGTTTTATATTGCAATTTTATAAGGGTATTACCCCTGAAAGTAAGCATGATACCAGTCGCTATTAAATCACTGTATTCAGGCTTAACTTACATTAATCCGGTATCAGCAGCATTTTCTAGCATTTCCAATTCTAGAAAAATTGTAACTGCACATACCACATAGCAGAGTAAACTGCACGCCATTCTCCCGCTGAAGTTACCTCTCTCCTCAGACATATGTGAGAACAGCAATGGATCTTAGTTACAACCTGCTAAGATCATAGAAAACTCAGGCAGATTCTTCTTCTATTTACTGCCTGAGATAAAATAGTACAACTCCGGTACTATTTAAAATAACAAACTTTTAATTGAAGATAAAAAACTAACTATTTTTCACCAATCTCTCTTACTACCTTCATGCGTGTTGAGAGTTGCAAGAGAATGACTGGATATGGCAGTTAGGGGAGGAGCTATATAACAGCTCTGCTGTGGGTGTCCTCTTGCAACTTCCTGTTGGGAATGAGAATATCCCACAAGTAATGGATGATCCGTGGACTGGATACACCTTACAAGAGAAATACACATTTAAATTTTTTACCCCTAAATTTGCCAACCACGACATTGCAAACTATCTAATACATCTATTAACCCCTCATCCGCCAACCCCCCACAACACATTAAACCTAATTTCCTATTAGCTCCTAAACCGCCAACCCCCACAACGCAAAAAACAAATTTAAAGACTATGCCCCCTAATCTAACATCCCCTAAATTAACCCCCTAATTACATTAAAAAAATACTACATAACAATTAAAATAAAAATAATTACATTGCATTAATCTAAAATTACAGAAAATAAAAAAGGCTAACATTACAAAAAATAATAAACACCACTATCTAAAATAAAAAAAATAAAGCTAATCCCTATGAAAATAAAAAAGCCCCCCAAAATTAAAACACCCCCTAATCTAAGAATAAATTACCAATAGACCCTTAAAAGGGCTTTTTGTAGGGCATTGCCCTAAAGAAATCAGCTCTTTTACATTAAAAATAAACAAAGTCCCCCCTAACAGTAAAACCTAATATCTATATATAATAAAATCTAATAAACCTAAACTACCCATTGCCCCGAAAGGGGCATTTGTATGGGCATTGCCCTTAAAAGGGCGTTCAGCTCTTTTTCACTGCCCTTAAAAGGGCATTTAACTCTTTTGCAAATTGCCCAATGAACCCTAATCTAAAAAAACTAAAATCTAACACTAAAGCCCCAAATAGGTACTCATGGTTTCAGAATTCCAGCGGAGGAGGTCTTCTTCCAGGCGGGTCCATCATCTTCATCCACAGCGAAGGTGGTGTGGAGGTCTGGAGCGTTCTTCCCAGATGTGGTGATCCTCAGTGATGGTCATCGGCAATGGCGCTCCTCAGCACCAGCAGTCCTTGCCAAAGGCGTGGAGGTTCCTCTTCATGCGATCGTCCGCCCAACACTGAAGATTGAATTCAAGGTGGCCCATATTTATTGGGGTACCTTGCATTGCTATTGGCTGAAATTTTTAAAATCAGCCAATAGGATGAGAGCTACTGAAATCTTATTGGCTCTGTATTACGTGATCGCACTCCACATACGTTAAAAGAAATGTGTGGAATGTGATTATGTAGGTAGCAGATTCTGACAAGGAAGTTTTCCTGTCGGATTTTGCGACAGCCAGGACATTTGTGCATGCGCAGTTGAAATTCAATGTGAAGATACTGTAAAACAAATACAAATTCAATTTAAAAATGATATACATATACAGTTCAATCACTTGTCACGTTGATGAAAAAGGCATCGATGAAAGCGTATCCTGTGTGCGTGTGTGTGTGATCTGGGTCCATCCTATGCAGACTTAAATAGTCTGTTGATTGAATGATTGGTTCCTTAATTCTCTCAATAAGGACTACTTAATTGGAGAATTATTTTTGATGTGACTGGAAAGGGGAAATTTATAATTTATGTATATTTCTCTCTACATAAATTGAAATGTTTACTTTAAAGGACTTATTTTTACAATTAATATAAGGGGGGAAAAGAGGGAAAATTGAAAAAGAACCCGATTATTAAATATATATCGTTTATAATATAAGTCGAAAAACGGTTAAAATAAACTATAGTTTTCGGTATCAAGAGAATTCTATTTTATTTTAATGTTTCTAATTAAATTTATTTTAAAAGAATTTGTTGTGTATAAAAAATACAGAAAAATTATAAATAAAGGATATTTAAGTTTAGAGGAAGCTATATCCACATCAGTATTTAGGCCATATGGTTTTCTGGTTTTTAACTTATAGATCCAGAAGGTTTCTCTTTTTCTTAGTTGTAGTAGCCTGTTGGTGTCTTCTGCGTGTAGAATATGTTTTATTGCTTTAATTTTAAAATCATCTGTTCTTTTGTTATGAAACTCCTCAAAGTGTGCACCAATTCCATATTCTCTTTCTTCACTTTCAATATTTTTTATATATTCCCAAGTGAGCTGATATACCATGTACTGTGACTTGCAATTCCAAATTTATTATTTTCCATCTGTTATCCATTTATTCAGACCAATATCCACTTTTTATCCTATACACTCAAAGGGACAGCTCTTTATTCGAAGATTTAGTATTGAACAATCTAGAATTAATGTGTAAAAATTTCAAATTAGAGGAGAAAAATATAATGAACAAAGAAGAAAAAATATTATCGGATCTAAGTAAGAACCATAATTTCGTTTTTAGGGAGGCAGATAAAGGGGGTTCGATTGTTGTACAAAATAAGTGATTACACTAAAGAAGCTACTCGAATACTATCCGATCTAGACATATATGAACTATTAATGAAATACCCAGCAAATAATTTTATTGGAGAATACAACAAGTTAATTACTAAAGCTAAAAACAGATCTCTTTTAAACACAGATGAATTAAAATTTTTAAGTCTAGATATTCATACAGTGGCAAATTTTTACCATCTGCCAAAAATACACAAAGACAAAACAAATCCACCAGGGAGACCAATAATTTCTGGGATAAATAGTATTATAAGCAATTTATCAGAGTATGTAGATCCTTATCTTCAACTTATAATTCCCTCTATAAAATAATTTATTCAAGATACTCCACATCTCCTATCACTATTAGAAAATATAGAATGGGAATAGAGTTATTCTTTAGCCACACTGGACATCACAGCATTATATACATCAATACTACATTCAATGGGTATACTAGCTGTAAAAGATTTTCTTACTGCAGAAACTAATATTATAAGTGAACAGATAAACTTTATTGAAGAATTCATTAATTTTATCCTTGCCAAGAACTATTTTGAATGTAAGGGCACCATGTACTTACAAAAATGCGACACAGCGATGGGCATAAAATTCGCCCCAAGTTTCGCAAATATCTACATGGGAAACTTTGAACAACAATACATCTGGACAAATAATAACCACATATAGAACATCGTCATGTGGAAGAGATTCATAGACGACATAGTTATAATCTGGAAAGGAAGTGAAAAAAGCTTTGATGAATTCACAAATACCATAAATGAAAACAATCTAAATTTAAAATTTACAAAACTATGGAACAAGAATGAAATCAATTTTCTAGACATCACCATTTTCATAGAAGACATAAAAATTGAAACCAAGATTTATACGAAAGATACAGACACTAATGGATACCTGCACGCAAGACGTAACCATCACAAAAATTGGATCAGTAACATACCATACGGGCAATTCCAACGCATCAAACGAAACTGTACAAAAACTGAGGACTTTGAACAAGTGGCAGGATTACTCAAAGACAAATTCTATAGTAGAAAATACGAAAAAGGAACAGTGGACAAAGCCTATGAAAAGGTAAAAGAGCTGAATAAAGAAGATTTACTAAACACATTTAAAAACCACAAAACGACAACAAAAAAATAATTCTAGTTTCAGCAATCAACCTTCGGAACATCAATTGCCAAGATTCATAAGTACCTACAATAACGCCACCAGCAATATAGAAAAAGTGCTAAATAAACATTGGCACATTTTAGAAAAAGACCCTTTTCTTAAAGAACACATATCCATATTCCCTAAAATTACATATAAGAAAAATATTAATTTTAAGAATATTTTGACGCTTACAAAACTCAAAAAGAATCAACCCCCAAAACAAAATCCATGTCTAAATTCCCGAACTAAAGGCTTCTTCAAATGTAACAGGAAAAATTTCATATGCTGTAAACATACCAGCACAAACAAAGATGAGAATAAATGGATAACAGACATGGAAAATAATACATTTGAAATTGCAAGTCACAGTACGTGGTATATCAGCTCACTTGTAATAAGTCTTACATTGGAAGAACAAAGAGCACCCTAAAAACATATTAAAAGTGATGAAAGAGAATATGGAATTGGTGCACACTTTGAGGAGTTTCATAACAAAAGAACAGATGATTTTAAAATTAAAGCAATAGAACATATTCCACACACAGAAGAAACTAACAGGCTACTACAACTAAGAAAAAGAGAAACCTTCTGGATCTATAAGTTAAAAACCAGAAAACCATATGGCCTAAATACTGACGTGGATCTAGCAGCATTCCTCTAAACTTAAATATCCTTTATTTATAATTTTTCTGTATTTTTTATACACAACAAATTCTTTTAAAATAAATGTTATTAGAGGCAATAAAATAAAATTCTCTTGATACCGAAAACTATAGTTTATTTTAACCATTTTTCGACTTATATATATTTAATAATTGGGTTCTTTTTGAATTTTCCCTCTTCTCCCCCCTTAAATTAATTGTAAAAATTATTCCTTTAAGTAAACATTTCAATTTATGTAGAGATAAATATACATAAATTATACATTTCCCCTTTCCAGTCACATCATAAATAATCCTCCAATTAAGTAGTCCTTATTGAGATAATTAAGGAACCAATCTTTCAATCAACAGATCCAGATCATCCTCTGACGAAGTGAGCACAGACGCTCACGAAAAGCTTAAGGTCACGTGACGCTCATTCGTGACGTCACTTCCGGGGCAGTCAGACCAGCCGCACGGCACTTTCACTTGTAGCACTACCAACTACAAATCGTCAACCTACTAATTGTCAGCCGTATTTAGTCAGTTCAGGATTTAACCCAACTGCTAGCGTGGATATTAAAACACACGCTAGCACACTGAGAAATATCCAGGACGTGACCCACTCAGGAAACAAAATAAGCAGAGTATAAGAACTTCCCAAAAGAATAGCAATTCAAAATATCTTCTTGAGGATAGAATTGATTTACAGGAGATAGCGTTCCTTTCTCAAGAAAATAGAAACAAACAAAGCTTATGTCCCTTTAAGCAGGTTGACAGTGGATAAATGAATATGTTTCTTTCTTGCAGGTTTGCAACAAACTAAGAATGTCCCTTTAAGCAGGTTGTTAGCAAACAAATAATAATGTCCTTTTAGCAGAATTAAAGCAAACAAAAATAAAGTCCCTTTAAGCAGGTGTCCGCAAACAAATGTTAATGTCCTTTTAAGCAGGATAGTCAGCAAAGAAATGATAATGTCCTTATTAGCAGGATTAAAGCAAACAAAGATAAAGTCCCTTTAAGCAGGTGTCCGCAAACAAATGATAATGTCCTTTTAAGCAAGATTGTAAGCAAACAAATGATAATGTCCTTTTAAGCAAGATTGTAAGCAAACAAATGATAATGTCCTTATTAGCAGGATTAAAGCAAACAAAGATAATGTCTCTTTAAGCAGGTGTCCGCAAACAAATGTTAATGTCCTTTAAAGCAGGATTGTCAGCAAACAAATGATAATGTCCTTATTAGCAGGATTAAAGCAAACAAAGATAATGTCCCTTTAAGCAGGTGTCCGGCAGAAGAGAACAAACGGGCACCGAGTAAATCTCCCGCCGAGATTTAAAGGCAGAGAGAGGCCGCCACGTCATAGGGGTTGTCAGAGAATGCGTCACGTTGCCTAGCAACGTGACGTAGGAACCCAGAAGAGATCCGGGAGCCGCAGCGACACGGCGATGAACGGCGAATTCATGACACTAATCACATTCTTAAGTTATCTATACTACTATTTTAAACTTCTATTATTTTTAAGCTTACATTTTAAAGTTTGGATTTTAATAGTTTTGTTTTTAACAATTTAAATAAAAAATTGGTTTTATCGACCCTAGCTCTAGAGCAAACTGACAACCTTCATCCTATATATGTTCTTTGTAAAATATACACTGAGCTCTCAGGGGGTTTCAGACATAGCTCTAAGATCGGTTGTTAAGGGTAAAACTAGTTTTAGACCTATTGTCATATAGGATTGGAGGTCTATTACTGGAAATAATAAACAGGACAGTTTTTCATACTCCACAGAAATATATATTTCTTTTTCCCACATCATTTCTCCACATCAAACTTTATATGTTGATGCATATGCTGACATCTGTTTCTGGAAGCGCTAATAATAATCACCTGTCCAGTCATTTTCAAAAAGAACTCTCTCTCTACGGTGAAAGTGAGAACCCTTTTGTTAGCAGCTGTCAGAGCAAGTTTAAAGCATATATTTTAGATCAAGAGAAATTTTGTGGCGCTATTCTACCTCCACTCTTTTCGATATATATATTATATTGAATTGTTATTTTTTTCCAGTATCTTCACATTAAATTTCAACTGCACGTGCGGCTGTAATATACAGTGAGTGAGGCAATTCCATGTAGTGCTAGCGCAGTGCTGAATGAAGGGGTCTGATGGGCTTCAGGCCCCCAGGCTGTGGCCCCTCAGTTGATAACTATATGATCGCAAAGGAGTCATGAAACTTTGACTTCCATGTCCCATATAATACAAAATGCAAACATTAGCAAGCTCCTAATAATCAAGTAACCCTGTGAGAGCCAGCGCCCTAGAGGCGTAACCCTGTGAGAGCCAGCGCCCTAGAGGCGTAACCCTGTGAGAGCCAGCGCCCTAGAGGCATAACCCTGTGAGAGCCAGCGCCCTAGAGGCGTAACCCTGTGAGAGCCAGCGCCCTAGAGGCGTAACCCTGTGAGAGCCAGCGCCCTAGAGGCGTAACCCTGTGAGAGCCAGCGCCCTAGAGGCGTAACCCAGTGAGAGCCAGAGCCCTAGAGGCATAACCCTGTGAGAGCCAGAGCCCTAGAGGCGTAACCCTGTGAGAGTCAGCGCCCTAGAGGCGTAACCCTGTGAGAGCCAGAGCCCTAGAGGCATAACCCTGTGAGAGCCAGCGCCCTAGAGGCGTAACCCTGTGAGAGCCAGAGCCCTAGAGGCGTAACCCTGTGAGAGCCAGCGCCCTAGAGGCATAACCCTGTGAGAGTCAAAACCATAGAGGCGTAACCCTGTGAGAGCCAGAGCCCTAGAGGCATAACCCTGCGCGAGCCAGCGCCCTAGAGGCGTAACCCTGTGAGAGCCAGCGCCCTAGAGGCGTAACCCTGTGAGAGCCAGCGCCCTAGAGGCGTAACCCTGTGAGAGCCAGCGCCCTAGAGGCATAACCCTGTGAGAGTCAAAACCATAGAGGCGTAACCCTGTGAGAGCCAGAGCCCTAGAGGCATAACCCTGTGCGAGCCAGCGCCCTAGAGGCGTAACCCTGTGAGAGCCAGCGCCCTAGAGGCGTAACCCTGTGAGAGCCAGCGCCCTAGAGGCGTAACCCTGTGAGAGCCAGAGCCCTAGAGGCATAACCCTGTGAGATCCAGTGCCCTAGAGGCGTAACCCTGTTAGAGCCAGCGCCCTAGAGGCGTAACCCTGTGAGAGCCAGAGCCCTAGAGGCGTAACTCTGTGAGAGCCAGAGCCCTAGAGGCATAACCCTGTGAGAGCCAGAGCCCTAGAGGGGTAACCCTGTGAGAGCCAGAGCCCTAGAGGTGTAACCCTGTGAGAGCCAAAACCATAGAAGTGTAACCCTGTGAGAGCCAGCGCCCTAGAGGCGTAACCCTGTGAGAGCCAGCGCCCTAGAGGCATAACCCCATGAGAGCCAGCGCCCTAGAGGCGTAACCCCATGAGAGCCAGCGCCCTAGAGGCGTAACCCCATGAGAGCCAGCGCCCTAGAGGCATAACCCCATAAGAGCCAGCGCCCTAGAGGCGTAACCCCATGGGAGCCAGCGCCCTAGAGGCGTAACCCCATGAGAGCCAGCGCCTTGTGTCATTACTTAAATAATACACCTTGCACACATAGGTTGTTTAAATTAATTACTCTTCATGTGCATTGCATAGACTGTTTGCTGGGGCCCTCCAAGGCCTATTTTTTGACGGATGTGACAAGTCTGTTAATAGGAACCATATGTGTAAATGAAGGGCTCAGAGAGCGGCCACAGTAAGTATATGTAGCACACTTTCTCACCCAGAAAATTAATGACACAGCTATCTGCTCGTCACAACCAATGACACTAAGTACTTTAAAAGGCAATGAAAATAAAAATTAAAAAAACAGGAATGCCTGATGAAACAGTCAGTCAGCTGAGAAACGCGTTGTATGTTTTAAAATAAAACTGTGATTTTAAGTAGTCTGCCTTTTAACTACTTTTTCACTTTGGGGCACTTTACACCACTTATTCAAACCATTTGAAAGAACAATCCAGGGAAACCAGATTCAGACAGCTGGTTTTGTAACACCCAGCCTGCCTTGTTTGCACAATTTCATTGTGCAAACTGCAATGTGAGTACAATTTTGTATATTTTCTTGGAATCATTCTGTTAAAAGTTTAAGCTGCACTAGGAGAAGTTCTGTGTCCTTTATATTTTTAAAGGCTACAACATCCAGTATCCAGTCTACTGAAATCTGAGGAAGACCTTGCCCCAATCAGTCAGCTGGAGACTGCAAAGCCTGCACATATTGCACTTTATTAGTGCACACACCCTTGTGACAGCCTGCGCATATTTCACTTTATTAGTCCACACACCCTTGTGACAGCCTGCGCATATTTCACTTTATTAGTGCACACACCCTTGTGACAGCCTGCGCATATTACACTTTATTAGTGCACACGCCCTTGTGACAACCTGCACCTATTGCACTTTATTAGTGCACACGCCCTTGTGACAACCTGCACCTATTGCACTTTATTAGTGCACACACCCCTGTGACAACCTACGCATATTGCACTTTATTAGTGCACACGCCCTTGTGACAGCCTGCACATACTGCACTTTATTAGTGCACACACCCTTGTGACAGCCTGCACATACTGCACTTTATTAGTGCACACACCCCTGTGACAACCTACGCATATTGCACTTTATTAGTGCACACACCCCTGTGACAGCCTGCACATATTGCACTTTATTAGTGCACACACCCTTGTGACAGCCTGCACATATTGCACTTTATTAGTGCACACATCCTTGTGACAGCCTGCACATATTGCACTTTATTAGTGCACACACCCTTGTGACAGCCTGCACATATTGCACTTTATTAGTGCACACATCCTTGTGACAGCCTGCGCATATTGCACTTTATTAGTGCACACACCCTTGTGACAGCCTGCACATATTGCACTTTATTAGTGCACACATCCTTGTGACAGCCTGCGCATATTGCACTTTATTAGTGCACACACCCTTGTGACAGCCTGCGCATATTATACTTTATTAGTGCACACACCCTTGTGACAGCCTGCGCATATTGTACTTTATTAGTGCACACACCCTTGTGACAGCCTACGCATATTACACTTTATTAGTGCACACGCCCTTGTGACAGCCTACGCATATTACACTTTATTAGTGCACACACCCTTGTGACAGCCTGCGCATATTGCACTTTATTAGTGCACACGCCCTTGTGACAGCCTACGCATATTACACTTTATTAGTGCACACGCCCTTGTGACAGCCTACGCATATTACACTTTATTAGTGCACACACCCTTGTGACAGCCTGCGCATATTGCACTTTATTAGTGCACACGCCCTTGTGACAGCCTACGCATATTACACTTTATTAGTGCACACGCCCTTGTGACAGCCTGCGCATATTGCACTTTATTAGTGCACACACCCTTGTGACAGCCTGCACATATTGCACTTTATTAGTGCACACATCCTTGTGACAGCCTGCGCATATTGCACTTTATTAGTGCACACACCCTTGTGACAGCCTGCGCATATTGTACTTTATTAGTGCACACACCCTTGTGACAGCCTACGCATATTACACTTTATTAGTGCACACGCCCTTGTGACAGCCTACGCATATTACACTTTATTAGTGCACACGCCCTTGTGACAGCCTGCGCATATTGCACTTTATTAGTGCACACGCCCTTGTGACAGCCTACGCATATTACACTTTATTAGTGCACACGCCCTTGTGACAGCCTGCGCATATTGTACTTTATTAGTGCACACGCCCTTGTGACAGCCTGCGCATATTGCACTTTATTAGTGCACACACCCCTGTGACAGCCTGCGCATATTGTACTTTATTAGTGCACACACCCTTGTGACAGCCTGTGCATATTGCACTTTATTAGTGCACACACCCTTGTGACAGCCTGTGCATATTGCACTTTATTAGTGCACACACCCTTGTGACAGCCTGCGCATATTGCACTTTATTATTGCACACACCCTTGTGACAGCCTACGCATATTGCACTTTATTAGTGCACACGCCCTTGTGACAGCCTGCACATATAGCACTTTATTAGTGCACACACCCTTGTGACAGCCTGCGCATATTACACTTTATTATTGCACACACCCTTGTGACAGCCTGCGCACATTGCACTTTATTAGTGCACATACCCTTGTGACAGCCTGCGCATATTGCACTTTATTATTGCACACACCCTTGTGACAGCCTGTGCATATTGCACTTTATTAGTGCACACACCCTTGTGACAGCCTACGCATATTGCACTTTATTAGTGCACACACCCTTGTGACAGCCTGCACATATCGCACTTTATTAGTGCACACACCCTTGTGACAGCCTGCGCATATTACACTTTATTATTGCACACACCCTTGTGACAGCCTGCGCACATTGCACTTTATTAGTGCACATACCCTTGTGACAGCCTGCACATATTGCACTTTATTAGTGCACACACCCTTGTGACAGCCTACGCATATTGCACTTTATTAGTGCACATACCCTTGTGACAGCCTGCGCATATTGCACTTTATTTGTGCACACACCCTTGTGAGTTGTCACTTGTTACTTTGTATTCACTGAAAATTCATTTTGGATAAACTGCACTATGAGGCGCTCTTCTGTACATCTGTTTTTAGATTCTTCTTGCAAGTCCAATTCAGCCAGAAGAAGCGCAGATTCAGGAACTTTCAAAACACAACTTCATTGTTTCTTTATTATAATTTTCATTTTGATTAAATTTTAATTTTATTTGTCACAATGATTGATGTTCTAACTATTGTATATACATGATTGCACATAACTGCACATTTCCCCATTATTATTATCTTTTCGATTCACACAGAGAAATACCCAAATTATTTAAAATAGAACACACAAATTGAAACCTAAGTTTCATACACATCCATTTCATTTTCAGCACCCTTTTTTTTAACACAACCATTTATATTTGCACCCTCTGCAAACCTCCTACTATAGTAATTTGCATTAGATAAAATCAAAATTAAACTCTCTTATGATTCAGGTAGAGCAAACCTGTAGTAAACTTTCCAGTTTAGCGTTTTCCATTAGTTTCCTTTGTTAAAATGTGAACGCATACTGAGGTATGCTCAGGAGTGTGCAACTGATGAGGTTTCTATAAATAAAACTGCTACATTATTGCTTTCACTGTTGCTATATAGTGTTTAAGGCACATGCACACTCCTATAAATGTGCGCCCTATCTGATTCATCTCAGTTTAATCTTTTTATGTACATTTAAAGGAACATGAAGCTTAAAAATGTTCTTTCATGATTCAGACAGAGCATGTGATTTTAAACAATTTTCCTAATTTGCTTCAGTCTCTAGGTATCCTTAGCTGAAAAGCATACCTAGGCTCAGTAGCAGCAATGCATTGCTGAAAGCTAGCTGTTGATTGGTGGATCCACAAAAATTTTTTTTTTTTCTAAGGTGATAGTTCACTAAAATCCTTACTTGTGGGAATTCATCTCCTGGCCACCAGGAGGAGGCAAACACACCGCACAACAAAGCTCTCTAAGTATCCCTCCTACTGCCCTCTCTCTCCCAGCAGTTCTTTGCCTTGTCAAGGAGAGAGGCATGAATAGAGATGTTTCTGGATTTCTTGAAGAATTACAAGGATATTAATCTATAAACATTTCCCTCAATGGGTGGTTCCTAGAATAGAGGGAAATAGGAGAGTACTGGCTGTAAATGTCTTCTCAGGAGTTGTGGTCACAAGCCTTCCACCGGTGTCGCTGGGAAGCACCCTTAGCCGTCTCCTGCTTGGACATGAATATGAACTCCCTCAGTATAGTCTCTTCTGTTAGTTACAGTACTGGATGGGCAATTTACTGGACCTGCATGTGGTGTTCAGGGTAAGATCAGTAATGGGGCAACATTGGGTTATTAGCAGGAACACTAAAAAGTGGTCAGCATAGCTACCAGTATATAAATCTTCATACTCTTATAATTGTAGCTTGGTGCTGTTTGCATATTTCCACTTGATGTGTTTACCTCGGAGGGGGCGATTTTGGAAGAATGGTTCTTCAGGCGGTGGTTCCTGGTAAATAGGTGCCTGTCTTTACTTTTTTCTCTCCTGTTTCCTTGGTGTACTTAACAGCTTGGGTATTAGTTCCCACAAGTAAGGATTTTTGTGGACTTTCACCACCTTAGACAGAAAACTATTTATTCTTACCTGATAAATTCTTTTCTTTCTTGGTGGTGATAGTCCATGAACCCGGCCATTTTTTTTCTAGTCAGCAGCAGTTCTTTACCATCCTTCTTACTTTTTCCTCCTTTCCTTGGCTAAATGCACAACTGTGAGAGAGAGGGCATACTTAGAGCTTTGTTGTGCGGTGTCTTTGCCGCCTCCTGGTGGCCAGGAGATGAATTCTCACAAGTAAGGATTTTCATGGACATCGGTTCACCAAGTGTGTTCAACAACCTCCCAGCAGTGCAAAGCTGCTGCTTCTACAAAATATACCAAAAGAGTGAAGCGAATTTAATAATATAAGTAAATTGTAAAGCTGTTTGAAATTGCATCTTCTATCTGATTCATGAAATAAAAATTTGGGGTTTCATGTCCCCTTAAAGGGACATTGAACACAAATGGTAAACTACATGGTTATGAACCTTCTTATATAAGAATACTTTTACAATGAAAACTGCACTTTTGTTTTGTCAAATGAGTATATTGTTTTATGTTCTTTTCACTGATTTCCCTGTCCCCCAGAACAAAAGAATCCTTTCTAACCAATCACAAACTAATATTCAAATATAGCACAAACTCTGTTTGTACATAAGCAGATTGGGGTAGCCTGCAATCTTGTATTCCCTTAAAGGGACAGTCAAGCCCCAAAAAAACTTTCATGATTTAAAAGGGAATGTCATTTTTTTTTTTATATATTTTTTTTTTTTTTATTATTCAACATAATAACTTCCAACATTTTGTTTACACCATGCAAGACGCGATTTAAACATTTAACAAAAAATAATCTACAATCAATCTTGACTGTCTTAATGATATAAATTAGATTCAATGTCTTAAAAAATAAAATAATATTAGCTTAGATTAAGCCCTAGTTCTTCTAGTTAATTTCTTTCAAGTTCTTTAGTTGATTTTTAATTCTAACTATGAACCCCACGCAACCCCCACAGAACAACCCGACAAGGAAAAAAAAGAGAGAGAAAAAAAAAAAAACCCACAAGAGAAAGAAATTCCCCTTCTCACCCGATTCACTCCCCTCGTCCACCCAGGGGACTATATTTAACAAGGCCTTGTGGAGTGTACGCCTGCGCAGCCTAATTGGTCAGTGCTCTCTACTAAAGTTATTACCAGGCTCCTAGAAGTATCAATTCAGAATTTCTAAACGGGAAAATTAGATCATTTATCTCCATATCCGGCAGAGATTTGATAAATACTGACCATTTATTAAAAAATTGTCTGATATCCTCTTCGTTGTATAAATTAGTGTCTCTTTGTTCTAACAAACATTGTTTCTTTAAACAGTTTTTAATCTCTGGGATAGATGGTGGTGTCATTAGCTTCCAGTTTTTAAAAATAAGGTATCTTGATGCCAGTAAGGACAGAAGAATTAACTTGTCATTTATTTGATGTGAATTATGATTCGGTAGCCCAAATATAATTTGTGACTGTGTTATAGATGGTGAAGAGATTTTAAGTGTTTTAGTGAGCCAGAACTCTAGCTTTCGCCAGAAATATCTTATTTTAGGGTATTCCCAGACCATGTGCATTAAATCTGCTGCCGGCAATGAACATTTTGGGCAGTGATTGAAGCTATGATTGCGGATTTTACTGCCTTTTTTGAGGGTAAAATAAGAGTTGTGTATTAATCTGATATGTGACTCTCGCCAGGTAGCTGACAAGGTGGCCTGAGTCACTTTCTGGATTGATAATTGGACAGATTCAGTGTCAATATTAGAGTGAGGGATCATCTGGTTCCATAGTAGAGTAATCTTCTCTAGCTCCGAGTTCCCTTTACTGGAATGAATTAGTTGATAGCATAGTGAGATCGACCTCTGACCATTTTCAAAGAGTTTTAACCAACTTTCCAGTTTGTCCAAGGACCAAGTCCAGCCTGTTTCTTTCATGAGCCCTGTGACGAAATGTCTGCTTTGTAGATATGCAAAAAAATCCTTGTTATTGATTTTAAATTCTTTTTTCAATTCTTCAAAAGATTTAACACATTTTCTCTCTTTATCAATCAGGTGTATGACCCTGTCCAGCCCCTGATTATGCCAGATCTTAAAAGGTGGCGAGCTTAGCCCTGCCGGGAATTGCGGGTTACCCAGGAGTGGTAAAAATTGCGAGACTTTGCAGTTTAAAAATAAGAGTTCCCCCACTTTCCACCAGGCCTTCAGTGGACTCATAAAAGTTTTAAACAATTTCATTTCTCTTGGTAATTCTTTAGGTTGACATTGAATTAATGCTGAAGGAATGTATGGATAAGATATAGTTTCCTCTAGTAGACTATTTGTTACATAGTTACTACGAAAAATCCAATCAGCGACTATTCGGACAAGGAAGGCATAATTATAAAAGCGAATATTGGGTAAGGCAAGGCCTCCGTACTCTTTCGAGAGAGATAGTTTCTTTAAAGAAATCCTTGGTCTCTTCTCTTGCCAGATAAATTTGCTGAGTGCACTGTTGAGTAAGCGAATATCCCTTTCCAGTATAATTAATGGGGTGTTCTGAAGTACATAGAGAAGTTTTGGTAATAATACCATTTTAAATAGAGCTATCCGACCAGAGATGGATATTGGAAGGCCCTGCCAATTTTTCAGTTTCAACCTTATGCTTTTTAAGATTGGAGTGATATTGAGCTCATACAACTCTGCAGGGTTAGAAGAGATAAAAATTCCTAAATATTTAAAAGAGTTTGTTGCCAAGCTAAAGGGAATATTAGCGGGAGAATTATTATTTTTTCTGAGGCATAGTAATTCTGATTTTGCTTGATTAATCTTGTAGCCTGAAAAGGATCCAAACCTAGCAGCGATATCCAAGAATTTTGGTATACTGGTTTGAGTGTCAGATAGATATAATAAAACATCGTCCGCATAGAGGGCTATTTTTATAATCTGATTACCTATTTTGATTCCTGGGAGATGATGTCTGACCATGATCGCCAGGGGCTCTATTGAGATGTCGAAGAGCAGGGGGGAGAGAGGGCAACCCTGTCGAGTCCCTCTTCCAAGAGTTATCTGTGGGGAGATGATGTTATTCACAATCAGTCTTGTATATGGTTCTTTATATAAATTGGTAATAAATCTCGGGAACTCTCCCTTAAACCCAAACTTATTTAATGAAGTGAGAAGATGATCAAAGTGGATTGAGTCAAAAGCTTTTTCTGCATCTATTGAAACAATGGCTAGGTCAGGTGAGCCCTCCTCCCCCCGGCTCCCCGACATCACCTTAAAATATTCAGTTGTGACCAGGGCCTCCCTGATTTTTGCAGAGGAATTTCTTTTAAATAAAAATCCAGCCTGATCTGGATGGATAATATTGGCCAATGATAGCTGTAAGCGCCTGGCGAGAATGGAGCAGAGAATTTTGTAGTCCACATTTAAGAGGGCTATCGGTCTATAAGATTCCTTTAGTGAGGGATCCTTCCTGCCTTTCAAGATTAAAATCGTATTAGAGGCAGAGAAGGAAGTAGTAACTGGCTCTCCCTTAGAATACATGCTATTGTATAAATTATTGAGGTAGGGCGTTATCTCAGTGTTCAGAATTTTAAATAACTCATTCAGCATGCAATCTGGGCCTGGCGATTTGTTGGGAGGGAGATCTGAAATGACCTTTGTAATCTCAGTCTCTAGTATTGGGGCATTAAGTGTTTCAAGCAGGTCAGCTGAGATTTTAGGATGGAAAATTTCATTCCAAAATTGCCTTTCCTGTAGAAGATCCGAGCTTCTATAGGAATAAAGATCCTGATAATAGCTGAGGAATGCTTGAGCAATCTCTTCAGGTTTTTCTAAAGATACGCCATCCTGTTGTACAAACTCAATAAAAGATGATTTTTTCTCTTTTTTTACCAGATTGGCGAGAAGTTTACCAGATTTGTTCCCAAATCTGTATAGTCTACCTTGAAGTTTTAAGTCTCTCTGTGTTTCCTGGAAGACCGCGAAGGTGTCCCCGGCATTCTTAGCTCTGATGTATTTTGCCCAGTTTCTTGGAGAATTTTCCAAAAGGTAGGACTTATAAGAGTTGATTATTGAATTAGTGATTTCCTTTTCTCTTAATCTTATTTTCCTCAGTCTCATAGCACTGTAGGCTATTATTTCCCCCCTAAGAACAGCCTTCGCGGCCTCCCAGAAAACCAGAGGTGAGTCTATATGATATTGATTATGATGAGCATATTCAGCAAACTTGATTTTAAGCCAGTTCTTGAATTTCAAGTCTGATGCGAGAAATGAGGGAAAGATAAAGCGTATTGCTCTATTTTTGAGCTGGTTCAGTTGGAACTCTACAAAGATTGGACCATGGTCTGAGAAAAAGATGGGAAGGATACCTGTCTTCACCTCTGACCTAGACACATTATCATTAATGAGGAGTAGATCGATCCTGGACAGTGTCTTGTGGGCCCTAGATAAGCAGGTGAAGTCCCTAGCATCGGGATTCTGAAGTCTCCATATATCCTTAATTGCCAGATTTTGCATAATTGATTTCAGTAGTTTGGCTTCTAAGTTATCTCTTTTTTGCTTAGTTGATTTTGTCATAAGTCTAAATCTGTCCAATGGACAGTTAGGAGCCATATTAAAGTCTCCACCAAGAACCAGATGACCCTCTTGAACAGAAAGAATCTTAGCCTGTATTTTGGACCAGAAAGCTGGATCAAGCTTATTGGGGCGTAAACATTACATAAAGTATAAATCTCTTTGCCAATTTTTATCTTTATCAGCACAAATCTGCCGTGCGTATCTGATTCGCTGTAAATAGCCTCTGAATTTATTTTTTTCCCTATCAAAATGGCCACCCCTCTTTTTCTTCCCACACCTGGGGAGAAAAAAATTTCTTTCACCCATGTAGCCTTAAGTTTTAGAGACTCTTCTGAGGTCAGGTGAGTCTCTTGTATAAATGCTATGTTAGTACTTAATTTTCTTAAGTGTGTGAGAATGGATTTTCTTTTGATGGGGGTGGAGATTCCACCCACATTCCACGACACTACTTTAAGGTTTGCCATCTAAACGAGCAAGAGTGGTGTCCCACAGGGTGGAAGAGGGGAGGAAGAGGGGGAAGGGAGAAGGAAGAAAAAGAAAAGAGAAAAAAAAAAAAAAGACCCTTTGTTCAACTTCGCTGATTCTATTAGCAAATTGCCTAACTTCTTGTGACAGTAATGTGAGATCTTGCTTGATCTCAATCTTAAGTGTGTCAAAATTAGGTGTCAAGGCCTCTGAAATTTTAGTGACCAAAATTTGCATGTTGAAAGTGTCAGATGGTGGAGGTAGTATAACCGGGATTTGAGGCTCAGGCAGGGCGTCTGTGGTGTTTTTAGCTCTTCTATCTCTTTGCCTTGCCGCCATCGTTGGTGAGGCAGTCTTTGAGTGAATGTGAAAAAATTTATCCATGTGCACCAGTGAAAAAAACAAAAAAAAAAACAAGGAAAGATATTTGCTAAGGGGAGAGTCCTCCCAGTGACTAGCCGGCTAAATTAACAGGAGAATTGTGGGGATAAGGAGTGAGGAAGTGAGGGAAAGGTGCAAGTGAGAGGGCGTTGATATTTAATAGTGAGGTGAGAGAGGGGAGGGAAAAAAAAGGAGGATTAGGGGTCTTAGCCACGTGAAGTGAATAGGACTTGCTCGCCCCGCCGAAGCGGTGATGGCAGCAGGGAAGGGGAAATGATCAGAACAGCCCTTGACTTCAATGTAAAAACTAGACACGGATAGGACCCAGAGAACTTTATAGTCAGATTAAACAAGCAGACGCTTCCTGTAGGATAGGATTAAGGAGAAAGGGAGTTTGACCTTGAATTTATATCCTTATTTCCTCCCTATTGCACAGAAAACTGATAGGGGCGCAAGCGGTACTTTTAGCAAGGGGTGCGTATAGTTTTATACTTTGCCAAATATTTATCCGGCAGAGACTGGGATAGATTGATTTCAGAGTATACTTAGTTATGGGACTTACAGGTTACCTTTCAGGGTCTTTAGTATTTTTATAAGGAAGATAAATACCATGAGCTTCCAGTTTAACTAGTCTTCTCTGCTGTATAAACCCCTGAAAATTTGGCTTTCTTTAACCTTTAGCAGGAATAAGTCAGACATTTAGCTGTCCATCAGTATACATAATAGACATAAAAAACATGCAGTGCTTCCTTGTAATACAGCCTCTAGTAAAAAGAGTAATTTGCTACGATAGATAAATGCTGTGTATGAATTAAGTCAGCCTATACTCAGTATAGGATGATTACCCTGATGAACAGTAGTAAAATTATTAGAGAATCTCTTGACAGCAATGGGCTAGCTGAAATAAAAGAGTAGGCCTGACAAGCCTAGAATTAAGTAGAAATAGGTAAACTGATGGATCTAGTTTAAGATATCCATAAGTAAGTACAGTAAACTTAATTCTGAATAAAAAAGAAGAGACTAATGGGGGCCTCAACAGTGTTTATAGCAAAAAATATGCAGAATATAAATTCTGGCTTAGATTTGCCAGAGAAAACCTAGGATAAACCACTATTAGGCTTCCCTCAATAGTCTCGGAAAGACTAAGGCAATCAGGATCCTATAATTCAATGCAAATACTGCACACGCAGGGAGTTAGTTTAAATATAAACCCTTTTTGACTAGCAAGATTTAAATCATCAGTTAAGTTGTTAAAAAAAAAAACTGGGCTAGATTAACCAATACTCAAATATAGTAAATATTGCAGCGTGATAACAGTGTACAGAGTTTCCTTTTGCAGCATGGAACAACATATGACAATATAGCAAGTATAAAGATGTAGCAGTATAGCAAAGTATAAAAATAGCAGACCTGTTAGAAAACCATGTAGATGAAAAAAAAGAAAAGGCACAACAACAAAAAAAAAAAAAAAAAAAAAAAAGAAAAACAGCCTCTTCAATGTATTTTAAAGTGACCCAGAGTCTTGTTTTTGTAAAGTCATGTTTTTAAATGACACATTACTCAGTCTGGAGTATTTCACAAGGGATTTGCTGCAAAACCATGGATGGAGAGCTTGTACAATGTCCTCAGTAATTAAGGGGCAAGGAGGGAGCAAAAGTTTGTGAGCGTATAAGCTTAAAAGGTTTAGAGAGTGTCTCTCACCTTCACACTCAGGCCCTTGTTAATCTCAATATTTAGCTACGTTAAGGTAGAATAAAGTATTTCCTAGGGTTGTTCTTTTATCCCCTTGCTGCGGTCGAAGTCTGTTCCCACAAATAATTTATCTCCAGCGTGGCTGGCAAACTCACCCCCTCCTAGGATATCCTGCCATCGGTCAGCCTCCGTGATAGCCACCAGAACGATGACGGGCGGTTCCGGCCCAGAAGCCGGATCAAACACTCCTCTGTCGGCTCTCCAGCCGAGGACCGTGCTCAGCTCCCCCCACGCAGCACCGGTGGGGGGGGGAGTAGGCGGCGCCGCGTCGGGCGGCCGAGCAGCACAGGAACAAGCTGTACACCGGGTCCACATTCCAGACCGGGCCCAGCTCCCTCCCGCGCAGCACCGGTGGGGGGGGAGTAGGCGGCGCCGCGTCGGGCGGCCGAGCAGCACAGGAACAAGCTGTACACCGGGTCCACGTTCCAGACCGGGCCCAGCTCCCTCCCGCGCAGCACCAGTGGGGGAGGGAGAGGGACATGCCCCAGCCGACAGGACCGGCAAAGAAATCAGGTGCGGCAAAGAGATGATTTATGTTGTGGGCTTTCACGCTAGGCTGTCAAGAGATGGCGAGTGCGGGGAGGGGGGAGGGCCAGGGTCTGCAGAGAACGTCTCAGCTCCAAGGAAAAGAGGCAACCAACGAAGTTAGACTGTTCGATTGTTTCTAGCAGAAGGCAGACCAGCGTAGTAAAGCTAGATGTGATGAGAGGCACCTTTAGCTTTGTTTAAGGTCAGTAGGTTGTAGGGATGTTACCTAAAGGCCAGGCAGCTGGTGATTAGGGTAAGCTTGGCTCAGCAGTGGGATGGTGTGCCACTGTCAAGGGTTCCGGAGTGGTTCTTGTGACTATCCAAGGGGAAGCCCCAAACCAGGGGCTGGCGCGAAAAGAGCACCGCCAATGTCCAGGAGACTGGAGAAACGAGCTAAGCTGCAGCTGTGCAGCTCCTCCTCCACCGGAAACGAGCATCAGATAAAGGGAATGTCATTTTAAACAACTTTCCAATTTACTTTTATCACCAATTTTGTTTTTTTTCCCCTTGGTATTCTTATTTGAAAGCTAAACCTAGGAGGTTCATATGGTAATTTCTTTCATGTAAATGGCAAGAGTCCATGAGCTAGTGACGTATGGGATATACATTCCTACCAGGAGGGGCAAAGTTTCCCAAACCTCAAAATGACTATAAATAGACCTCCCACCACACTCACACCTTAGTTTTTACAAACTTTGCCTCCTATGAAGGTGGTGAAGTAAGTTTGTGCTTGATTTCTTCTATGATAAGCGCTTCTAAGCATTTTGAAGCACAATTCCTCTCAGAGTACAGTGTTTGTCAGAGGGATGTGAAGAGAGTATCGCCTGTTGATTTTTATGGTTTCACTCATGGGAAATCTTTTCAAGGGTTCTCTGTTATCGGTCGTAGGGATTCATCTCCTACCTCCCTTTTCAGATCACCGATAAACTCTTATACCATTACCTCTGCTGATAGTTTTCAGAACTGGTTTGGCTGTCTGCTATATGTGGATAGGTGTCTTTCGGTAAGTATGTATCATTGTTTAAGACACTCTCAGCTATGTTTGGCGCTTTATGTATTAATATAAAGTTTTAAATATATGTATTTACTTTTTATTTGCCATGAGTCATGTATGTGTATTTCCCTTTGCAGTCTGGCAGTTTCAGTATGGGAATCATGTTTTAGGAAGTTATTTTTTAATATTTTCTTACCTGGGGTTTAGTCTTTTTTTTCCAATTTGACTGTTTTTTCCTTAATTTCGCTGGCAAATCTAGGCTCGCGAGGACGCAAAATGCTGTTATTTATTGCATCATTTTTGGCGCGAAATCGCGTCTATAGTGTCGCAAATTTAGTCATTTCCTGCTTCTTTATTGACGTTAGGTTGTTTGGCGCAAAGTCGCGCTTGTTATGACGCAAGTCGCGTAATTTCCGGATGTTGGTTGTTTTGGTTATATTGCCACACTTCCTTTAATGCTCCTTGCTCTCTTTATATTCTAGAGGGCTATGCTGTTTTTTGCCTATTTAGCATTTGAATTTTTTCCCATTCCTAAAACTGCTATATGAGGAAATTGGATATTTTGTTTAAATGTTATTTTTTCTTTTACATTTTCCAAGATGTCTGTCTGATCCTGTCTCAAAAGCTACTGTAGGAACCATGCTGCTTGAACACAGTTCTGTTATAAGCAAGCTGAGTTCACAGTTCTGTTATAAGCAAGCTGAGATTATACCTCCGGCCATATTATGTAACTATTGTCATGATAAGCTTTTGCATGCTGATAATGTTTCTATTAGTACTAGTACAGCGTCTGTTGTTCCCTCAACATCCAATGTACATGATATCCCTGTTGATATGAAAAGTTATATTACCGATGCAATACAGAAGGCTATGTCTGCTATTTCACCTTCTAATAAACGTAAAAAAAGGTCTTTTAAAACTTCTCATAAAACATGAAATTTGTAATGACCGACAACATACTGAAATATCCTCCTCTGAAGAGGATCTCTCTGGTTCAGAAGATCCTACTTCAGACATTGAAATTGATAAATCTTCTCATCTTTTTAAGATTGAATATATTCGGTCTTTGTTGAAAGAAGTATTGGTTACTTTGGGTATTGAGGAGTCTGGTCCTCTTGATAACAAAACCAATAAACGTTTAAATTCTGTTTTTAAACCTCCTGTGATTACTTCTGAGGTTTTCCCTGTCCCAGACGTGATTTCTGATGTGATTGCTAAGGAATGGTCTAAACCCGGTGCTTCTTTTAATCCTTCTTCTAGGTTTAAGAAGTTATATCCTTTACCAGTGGCTAATTTGGAGTTTTGGGAAAAAGTCCCTAAGGTTGATGGGGCTATTTCTACTCTTGCCAGACGTACTACTATTCCTATGGAAGGTAGTACATCTTTTAAAGATCCTTTAGATAGGAAGATTGAATCTTATCTAAGGAAAGCTTATTTACATTCTGGCTATATTCTCAGGCCTGCCATTTCTATGGCTGATGTTGCGGCTGCATCAACTCTTTGGTTGGATAGCTTAGCACAACAGGAAGCAGATCCTGATTTGTCTAGCATTGTTAGTTTGCTTCAACATGCTAATCATTTTATCTGTGATGCTATTTTTGATATCATCAATATTGATGTTAAATCTATGTTTTTAGCTATTTTAGCTAGAAGAGCTTTATGGCTTAAATCATGGTATGCTGACATGGTATCTAAATCTAGATTACTATCTCTATCTTTCCAGGGTAATAATTTATTTGGTTCTCACTTGGATTCTATTATTTCCACTATCACTGGGGGAAGGGAGATTTTTTTGCCCCAAGATAAGAAATCTAAGGGTAAATCTAAAGCTTCTAATCATTTTTGTTCCTTTCATCAAAATAGAGAACAGAAAACTACTCCTTCCCCTAAGGACTCTGGTTCCAATTGGAAACCATCTTCAAGTTGGAATAAATCCAAGCCTTATAAGAAACCAAAGCCAGCCCCCAAGACTGCATGAATGTGCGGTCCTCAATCCAGTTCAACTGGTGGGGGACAGATTGAAATTATTTCAAAACATTTGGGCAGATTCTGTTCAGAATCAGTGGATTCAGAGCATTGTCCCTCAAGGGTATCAAATAGGTTTCAGAATAAGACCTCATGTGAGAAGATCTTTCTCTCTCACGTTCCAACAAATCTTGTGAAAGCTCAGGCTTTTCTGAAGTGTGTTTCAGATCTGGAGCTTTCAGGGGTGATTTATACCAGTTCTGCTTCAGGAACAGGGTCTGGGTTTTTATTCAAATCTATTCATTGTCCCAAAGAAAGAAAATTCATTCAGACCAGTTCTGGATCTGAAGTTTTTGAATAGTTTTGTAAGGGTCCCAATTTTCAAGATGGTGACTATAAGGACTATTCTGCCTTTTGTTCAGCAAGGTCATTACATGTCCACAATAGACTTACAGGACGCTTATCTTCACATTCTGATTCATTCAGATCACTATCGGTTTCTAAGATTCTCTTTTCTAGACAAGCATTACCAATTTGTCGCTCTTCCATTTGGCCTAGCGAGAGCTCCAAGAATCTTTTTCTTATTTGGACGATATCCTGGTACTGGCTCAATCTTTTCATTTAGCAGAATCTCACACAAATCAACTTGTGTTGTTTCTTCAAAGACATGGCTGGAGGATCAATTTACCAAAGAGTTTCTTGATTCCTCAGACAAGGGTCACCTTTTTAGGTTTCCAGATAGATTCAGTGTCCATGACTCTGTCTTTAACAGACAACAGACAAATGAAATTGGTTTCAGCCTGTCGAAACCTTCAGTCTTGATCATTCCCTTCAGTGGCTATGTGCATGGAAGTTTTAGGTCTCATGACTGCAGCATCGGACGCGATCCCCTTTGCTTGTTTTTATATGAGGCCTCTGCAGCTTTACATGCTGAATAAATGGTGCAGGGATAATACTCTGATATCACAATTGATATTCTTAAATCCCAGCATTCTACTCTCTATGACTTGGTGGTTAGATCATCGTATTGTTCAAGGAACCTCTTTTGTTCGTTCTTCCTGGACTGTAGTCTCCACAGATGAAAGTCTTTTGGGCTAGGGAGCTGTCTGGGGTCTCTGACAGCACAAGGGGTTTGGAATCCTCTAGAGGCGAGGTTACCAATCAATATCTTAGAACTCCGTGCTATTTTCAGGGCTCTTCAGGCTTGGCCTCTATTAAAGATAGAACTTTTCATTCGCTTTCAGACAGACAATATCACAACTGTGGCATATGTCAATCATCAGGGAGGGACTCACAGTCCTCTATCAATGAAAGAAGTATCACGGATACTTTCTTGGGCGGAATCCAACTCTTGTCTAATTTCTGCGATTCATATTCCAGGTGCAGACATTTGGGAAGCGGATTATCTTAGCCGCCAGACTTTACATCCGGGGGAGTGGTCTCTCCATCCAGATGTGTTTTTTTCAGATTGTACAGATGTGGGGTCTTCAAGAAATAGATCTGATGGTTTCCCATCTAAACAAGGAACTTCCCAGATACCTTTCCAGGTCCAGGGATCCTCAGGCGGAGATGGTGGATGCTTTAGTAGTTCCTTGGTCATACCAACTTGCTTATATTTTTCCGCCTCTAGTTCTTCTTCCAAGGGTGATCTCCAAGATAATAATAGAACAATTGCATCTGTTTTTGATAGCACCAGCATGACTTAACAGGTTTTGGTATGCGGATCTTGTCCGGATGTCCAGTTGTCAACCTTGGCTACTCCCTTTAAGGCCAGACCTTCTGTCTCAAGGGACGTTTTTCCATCAGGATCTCAAATTGCTAAATTTGAAGGTATGGAAATTGAACGCTTAGTGCTTAGTCATAGAGGTTTCTCTGACTCAGTGATTAATACTATGTTGCAGGCTCGTAAGTCTGTTTTTAGGAAGATTTATTATCGGGTTTGGAAAACCTATATTTCATGGTGTTCTTCTCATAAATTCTCTTGGCATTCTTTTAAAATTCCTAGAATTTTACAGTTTCTTCAGGATGGTTTGGATAAAGGTTTGTCTGCAAGGACTTTGAAGGGGCAAATCTCTGCTCTTTTTGTTTTATTTCATAGAAAGATTGCTAAACTTCCTGATATTTACTGTTTTGTTCAGGCTTTGGTCCGTATCAAGCCTGCTATTACATCCATTTCTCCTCCTTGGAGTCTTAATTTGCTTTTGAAGGTTTTGCAGGCTCCTCCTTTTGAGCCTATGCATTCTTTGGATATTAAACTACTTTCTTGGAAAATATTGTTCCTTCTGGATATCTCTTCTGCTAGAAGAGTTTCTGAATTATCTGCTCTCTTGTGAGTCTCCTTTTCTGATTTTCAATCAGGATAAAGCTGTTTTGCGGAATGCGTTTTAGTAGGGAAATTGTTGTTCCTTCTTTGTGTCCGAATCCTAAGAATTCTCTTGAGAAATCGTTACACTCTTTGGATGTGGTAAGAGCTTTGAAATACTATGTTGAGGCTACTAAAGATTTCAGGAAGACTTCTAGTCTATTTGTTGTCTTTTCTGGTTCTAGGAAAGGCCAGAAAGCCTCTGACATTTCTTTGGCATCTTTGTTAAAGATTTTGATTCACAAGGCTTACATGGTGGTGGGACAGTCTCCGCCTCAGAGAATTACGACTCATTCTACTAGATCAGTTGCCACTTCTTTTAAGAATGAAGCTTCATTTGATCAGATTTGCAAAGCAGCAACTTGGTCTTCTTTGCATACATTTACTAAATTTTACCATTTCGATGTATTTGCTTCTTCTGAAGCAGTCTTTGGTAGAAAAGTTCTTCAGGCAGCTGTCTCAGTTTGATTCTTCTGTTTATATTTTAAGTTTTTTTCTTGAAATTTATAATGAAATAACATATTTTTTCTTTGGATTTAATTTCTCAGCAGAAATAGATGTTTTTATTTTATCCCTCCCTCTCTAGTGACTCTTCTGTGGACTTCAACATCTTGGGTATTTTATCCCAGACGTCACTAGCTCATGGACTCTTGCAATTTAAATGAAAGAAAACATAATTTATGTAAGATCTTACCTGATAAATTTATTTCTTTCATAATGGCAAGAGTCCATGAGGCCCACCCTGTTTTTGGTGGTTATATTTTTTTGTATAAAAGCACAATATTATTTTCCAGTTCCTCTTTTTTTGTATACTTTTTTACTCCTTTTTACACCTCACTACTTGGCTATACGTTAAACTAAGGTGTGAGTGTGGCGAGGGGTGTATTTATAGGCATTTTGAGGTTTGGGAAACCTTGCCCCTCCTAGTAGGAATGTATATCCCATACATCACTAGCTCATGGACTCTTGCCATTATGAAATAAATGAATTTATCAGGTAAGTTCTTACTTACATTATGTTTTCTTAGACCTTGAAGACTGCCTCTAATCTCAATGCATTTATTTTGACCACTAGAGGGCATTAGTTCATGTGTTTCATATAGATAACATTAAGCTCATGCACGTGAAGTTACCCTGGAGTGAGCACTGATTGGCTAAAATACAAGTCGGTCAAAAGAACTGAAATAAGGGGGCAGTTTGCAGAGGCTAAGATATAAGGTAATCACAGTGTATTTCTATAACAGTGTTGGTTATGCAAAACTGGGGAATGGGTAATAAAGGGATTATCTTTCTTTTTAAACAACATTTCTGGTGTTGACTGTACCTTTAAGGAGGTTTAGCACTGATTCAACTTAGTTACTATTGCATAGAATGATTTTCCTATTATGATTGTTGATGCAAAACTGATAATCCACCTTTTAAAAGTATGTGACACCACAGAAGCTTAGGGAGGAAAAAGTAAACAAAAGCTCACATAAATTGGCTAAAAAGTATTGACCCAAGCCTCTCTGGGACAAAGTGAAACAAGCACAATTTTTAGATGTATTTTACATGCATATTGCAATAATCGTTCACTTGCAATAATGAAAGATTTTATGCGTTGCTGAAATGTCAAGTTTAATGACAGCAATGACATTTCAGTACTTTCTTATAAAAATGCATTACAAAGATGTATCTGATGCTAGTGCTGCTAAGTTATTTCTGTAATAGTGTTCACTATTGCTATACTGACTCATTTTATTGCTCAGCTGAGCTGTGTGTGAGTAGATACTGCAGCTGACAGAGGTCCAACAAAATGTTTTTTGCACCACTGATTAATATACAGGAATATGAAACCCCAACTTTTCCTTTCATGTTTCAGACATTCAATATAGTATTTTAACTGTACCAGTGATAAAGCTGCTATACTGAAGCTGGAGCAAGGAGGGTGATTTGAAAGCTGCAGGTCGGCATCAGAGGAATCCTCCACGTACATTGCTTACAGGCATAATCATCTAGCTATTTGGAGCTAAAGACACCATTATCACTGCAATCTTGTAAGTGTATTTTATTTGTGTAGGTGTGTTACTTGAATAAACTCTACTGTGAATCGCGGATGCGCTGTTCTCTTGTTTTTCATTCATATATGTATATATATTTATATATATGTATGTGTGTGTGTATATATATATATATGTATATGTATATATGTATATATATATATATATATATATATATGTGTGTGTGTGTGTATGTATATATATATATATATATATATATATATATTTATGAGAAAGAGTTCACCTGCGCTAGAATCTAGGATGTATCACAGTATATATCAATATAATTAAGGTTATTATCAAATGGATATGAGTACTACCTGATTAATGATATCTATTATGTGATCTGAGTATAGTCAGACTAGTATATGATTGCGTGCTGCCTCTATATTGAAACAGAGTACCCCTGACTCTGTAGAAATAATATACAAAGAGAACAATTTCAACATGTGGTAGAGGCGCTCAGCTATACTGTAAACAATAAGTAAGTCCAAAAATATATATATTGAAAATTTGGAGATAGTCTTAGAAGTTGAATTTCATCACAATTGTGGATTCAATAGAGAAATTTCTGCTTACCAGCTATGTCCTCAATCATATGAGGTAAGCGATGTGCCCAGGTTTAAAGATGATTCACTAGGATTGTTCTCCTGTGTCCTGGTATTGTTTCTTGGATGTCTGTTATTCAAATGGGTCCTTCTTGTTCCAGTTCTTTACAAGAATGAAAATCCTGGACTCTCTTTGGGTAGACTTTAATCCGTCTGTAGTATCTTTCTTGCAATGGTGGTAGGAATGTATTATTCTTATCCTTTAGGAGGAGGTAATGCCTCTAGGTGATGAGAATCTCCTTCCCCTCAGAGTGCAGTCAAGACGTGGTTCATAAAAAGAAAACAAAAGCACATAGCATAATATTGTTTTGACACAAAAGATATATTTATTTAAAAATATTATGCGCTTACATTAAAAACCCTCAATCGACATGAGGTAAGTGACAAACATATATGCAAATATATATGCAACTTGTATAGCTGTATCCTTAGGTATTGGTGATGGTATAGTCGTCCAGGTGTTGGATGATGGAACACTTGTCCTTAGTACAAAGTCACTAGGTAAAGTTCACTATACATATGTGCTAAGAGTGGTTTGAATATATTATGTGCCCTAAGGCTTGTAGTACAGCACTGATGTATAGGACTGTAGGGGCTGAAATAACTATGCCCACTAATTACAAAGACAATATGGTATGTAAGCTGCTGAGTATTCCAAGATCTGGGGATATTAGTGTTACCCACTGTATAATGATGGGACTGGTAAATTCTCCTGATGAAAAGTAAAAAACAAAGTGGGATAGAAAAGAAGTAAAACCTCTTTGTTTCCGGATGTCTGTTATTTTTCAGACTTGCAGCGTTACCAATATCGTTATGTAATAATACTGGATGTGGTGTGTAGTGCAAGATACAGATAAATCTTGCTAGTCAGCTAAAAATGCTCAGCTATAGCTTAGATTTCTGTGTGTTTTTCTGCTATAGCGGAGGTTAAAATAGGCAATATAAGCAATATATAAAAAGTGCATTAATAAAATCCCAAGTGAACATCTATTAAAAGATTAAAAAGTGATATTCTGTTCGTATAAGTAGAAAGTCAGGCCCTGTCCGCCCACTATTGAGAACCTTACGCGTTTCGAAGTATTCGTAACTTCTTCTTCAGAGGTAGTGTGAGTGGACAGGTAGATGGAGCTCCTTTTCTAGGGTCCGTAATGTGGGCGTCGTTTGTTTGGGGCCTGCGTGTACTTGCGTGACGTTACTGACGTGTCTGCGTCATGACGTTTTGGACGCGCATAACGTCTAGTGTCTCCTACCTAATATGGGTTGCTATGGTTACAACGCTATATCAGAAATCATAGTGAGACAGCTACTTATCCCTATATGATGGATTGTATTAATGTGAATACATATGTTCCAAAATAACAGTCAGACTTGATTAGGGGACTCCTAAGTGTTAGATATCAGTGCTATTTGAACAAGATGTCAACCACTACACAAGGTTGTAACGTCCTATAAGTTAATACTAGTATATGTTTTATAAGATGTATATGCCTTCAAAAGAAGGGGGAAAAAATGCGAATGCATACTTAAACAAAGTTATAAATATTAGACTAAATTAACTGAAATGAGCTGTTTTTGAACTATTTTCCTACTTTACTCTAGAGTACTATTCTTTAAGAGTTATTGTAACTGTGATTCTATATCCTATAGATTTGGGAATGAACCTCTAATAGTTTTTGAAAAAATTCCATGTATTTGGAATTTGACGCTAAGGGCCAACCTTTTTTAAGTATTGCTGAAGTTTATTAATTCAGTAGTTTATTAAATTTGTATATAGATAATTTAATTGTGTATCTTCTATTGTATATAATAGATTGGGGAGAAGAAAAGAAAAGGGGGGGGGAGAGAGGGAGATGGGGGAAGGAATGTAAAATAGAGACTGTTGTATCACTATCTATTTTAGTATTATAGTATCCTCTCCCAAGTATTAACTATACTCATAAACTGCATTATTCTTAGTTTATTTCCTTTTTTAATTATCTGTGTATGTATGTCAGACTATAAGAAGGCTGCTAGGTCAATGTCCGCATTGAGACCCTCTGGACTCATAGTTCCCATGTAATGGATCCAGTAGGTCTCTCTTTGTCTCAATAATTGAAACCTATCACCCCCTCTTTTAGGGATGTGAACTTGTTCTAGAATTGTGCCCTTAATGGTTTGTGGATCCATATTGTGAACTTTTCTATAATGATTAGATAAATTATGTCCCTTATATCCTGATTCAATATTTTTCAGGTGTTCTAAAAGTCTAATCTTATATGGTCTTTTTGTGCGGCCTATGTATTGAAGGTGGCATGGGCATTCTAACAAGTAGACAACAAAGGTGCTTTTACAGTTGGTTAGGGCATTTATAGTGCACTTTTTTTGTGGGAAATTGCTGGAATGTATTTCTTTACTTGGCTTATTTTTATTATAGGCATGTTCGCACCCTTTACAATTTGCCCTATTACACTTAAAAAATCCTTTTGTTTTTGAGGTTAGCCAATTAGATTTAGAGGTTGTCTCCTTTAGTTTTGTTGGAGCCAAAATTTGTTTTAGACAGGTATTTTTCCTAAAAGTGATCTTGGGGTTTGGTCCTATACTATTTTTGAGTAGTTTATCCTGTTCTAATATGGGCCAATACTTTCTAAGGATTTTTTTAATTTCTGGTGCTGCCTCATTATAGGTGGTTACCATGCCTATTGTATTTTTTCTTATATTTGATGTCAAGCTGTTTTTTTCTTTGTTGGGAATTAGAAGTTGTTTTCTCTCTATGTTTTGTACTTTATTGTAAGAATCATTTATCAATTTTTTAGAATACTTTTTTTGTATGAATTTTTGTTTGAGTACGGCTGCTTCTTTGTAAAAATCGCTGTCCTTAGAGCAATTTCTTTTTACCCGTTGGAACTGCCCATAGGGTATATTTTTAAGCCATGGTTTGTAATGTCCACTGTCTGCATGTAAGTAGCCATTGCAGTCAGTGGGTTTACAAAACAATTTTGTGCAAATTTTGGAATCCTCCCTGAACAGGATTAAATCAAGGAATTCTAAACTGTCTTTGGAGCTTTTTGAGGTGAATTTAAGATTAAAGTTATTTTCGTTCAAATATTCTACAAATTTTGTGGAGGCAGATACATCCCCATTCCATATAAGTACAATATCGTCGATGTATCTGCCCCACCAGTCTATGTTGTCTTTGAATGGATTATTATTATAGATGTAAGTATCCTCCCATACGCCCATATATAAATTGGCGTAACTGGGTGCCATGGTGGTGCCCATTGCAGTCCCACTTATTTGTAAGTAGAATTGATTGGAGAAATTAAAATAATTTTTCTCCAATACAAATCTGATGCATTCTACCAGGAATTCTTGGTGTTCATTTGAAAGGTCTGTAGTGCTAAGTACCTGTTTCATGGTCATAACTCCTAGGTCATGAGGAATATTCGTATATAGAGATGACACGTCTAGTGTCATCCAGAGATAGCTGTCTTGCCATGAAATTTTTTCTAATTTACAGATTGTGTCTGTTGAATCTCTAAGATATGATTTTAAATTAGGTACCAAGGGTTTAAGAAAGAAATCTGCGTATTCTGAGATTCTAGCTGTTAATGAATCAATCCCTGATACTATGGGACGGCCTGGGGGATTTATTGGGTCCTTGTGAATTTTGGGAAGATGGTAAAATGTTGCTATTTTAGGGTATGGAGAAAAAACAGTGACAATATACAAACAAATAGACATCAGGGTCCAAACCCAAACTATAAAAATAAAACTCAGAACACAAACACAGATAAAAGAACTATGCAATTTCACACTAGAACTAGAAGTAGAAATTCAGAAACTTCACAAGTGTCAGACATTAGATACTTTCAAAACAAAGGTCATTATCAGAATCATAATAAAAATAAAAATAATTATGCCACAAATTACCAACACAAACAAGTTACATGGGGTAATAATACCAACTGGTCCAATAGAAATTCCACTCATTATAATACACAATGGCATAATCCTAAACAAATAGGAGACAATAGAAACATGAATCACAGTCAATACAGTGCTTCAAACTACAATTATCATAACCGCAATAATTATCATCATACATCAGCTTCACAACAGCAAAGACAGCAATCACATAACCCTACGTATGCTCAAAAGACATCAGGGAAACAAAGTAATCCTCATCATTTTTTAGAAAAAGGCAGGGCAGAAAATCATGCACGAACAAATATTCCAAATTCTACAAGGATAGAACGAAATATAGAGCAAGAAAGAGACAACATAACACTAAGACCACAATGGTCCTTAAGAACTCCAATAAAAAGAAAAGGACCAGAAGAGGGACTAGAGGAGGAAGAATTTTGGGATCAAGAAGGGAGAATGGAAGAAAGAATGAGCCCAAAGAGGGGGAGACAGGGAATCAATTATTAAAAATATTTAACTTATCCTCACATTAATTCACAAATGTAGAACTAGAAGTTCTGTCCAGGGGTTTAAACTTTGCTCCAACTAGAGGTCCCAATCCATTTAACCTTTTCATAGATTTCAACAAATTTATTCGTAAGTTGACACTATGCAGACACTTTGAGAAATTAAATGCTAAGGATAATATCGAATTTCTCAAAGGTATTTCAGACACTGATTTAGAACTACTCAATACCCTAGAAGAACTGTATATAGATCATGAAAATAATGATCAAATACAAACGCAGAGTACAAGTAGAAAACACTCCAATCTAAAACCCTCATCTATCTTCTTCCCCACACAGTGAAAGGGCAATGCTATACCAACTTTTCACGACCTGGTACAGAGGGACCTACAAAGTCTATGTGAAAATTATACTATTAAAAAAGATAACCTTAAAAGAGAGGAAAAAATAGCGTTAGATAATATAAAAAATCTAAAAGATATAGTAATACGTGAAGCAGATAAAGGAGGAGGTCTAGTCATTCAGAATAGAACTGACTACATCTCAGAAGCAAATAAACTTCTGGATGATACTAAGACATATAAAAAATTGAAGGGAGACCCAACTAGCACCTTCCAAAAGCTCTATGACTCGCTTATAGATACAGCCCAGCATTTGAATATTTTGTCTACCAATGAACACAAATATTTATTACATCCATACCCTAAAATAGCAACATTTTACCATCTTCCCAAAATTCACAAGGACCCAATAAATCCCCCAGGCCGTCCCATAGTATCAGGGATTGATTCATTAACAGCTAGAATCTCAGAATACGCAGATTTCTTTCTTAAACCCTTGGTACCTAATTTAAAATCATATCTTAGAGATTCAACAGACACAATCTGTAAATTAGAAAAAATTACATGGCAAGACAGCTATCTCTGGATGACACTAGACGTGTCATCTCTATATACGAATATTCCTCATGACCTAGGAGTTATGACCATGAAACAGGTACTTAGCACTACAGACCTTTCAAATGAACACCAAGAATTCCTGGTAGAATGCATCAGATTTGTATTGGAAAAAAATTATTTTAATTTCTCCAATCAATTCTACTTACAAATAAGTGGGACTGCAATGGGCACCACCATGGCACCCAGTTACGCCAATTTATATATGGGCGTATGGGAGGATACTTACATCTATAATAATAATCCATTCAAAGACAACATAGTCTGGTGGGGCAGATACATCGACGATATTATACTTATATGGAATGGGGATGTATCTGCCTCCACAAAATTTGTAGAATATTTGAACGAAAATAACTTTAATCTTAAATTCACCTCAAAAAGCTCCAAAGACAGTTTAGAATTCCTTGATTTAATCCTGTTCAGGAAGGATTCCAAAATTTGCACAAAATTGTTTTGTAAACCCACTGACTGCAATGGCTACTTACATGCAGACAGTGGACATTACAAACCATGGCTTAAAAATATACCCTATGGGCAGTTCCAACGGGTAAAAAGAAATTGCTCTAAGGACAGCGATTTTTACAAAGAAGCAGCCGTACTCAAACAAAAATTCATACAAAAAAAGTATTCTAAAAAATTGATAAATGATTCTTACAATAAAGTACAAAACATAGAGAGAAAACAACTTCTAATTCCCAACAAAGAAAAAAACAGCTTGACATCAAATATAAGAAAAAATACAATAGGCATGGTAACCACCTATAATGAGGCAGCACCAGAAATTAAAAAAATCCTTAGAAAGTATTGGCCCATATTAGAGCAGGATAAACTACTCAAAAATAGTATAGGACCAAACACCAAGATCACTTTTAGGAAAAATACCTGTCTAAAACAAATTTTGGCTCCAACAAAACTAAAGGAGACAACCTCTAAATCTAATTGGCTAACCTCAAAAACAAAAGGATTTTTTAAGTGTAATAGGGCAAATTGTAAAGGGTGCGAACATGCCTATAATAAAAATAAGCCAAGTAAAGAAATACATTCCAGCAATTTCCCACAAAAAAAGTGCACTATAAATGCCCTAACCAACTGTAAAAGCACCTTTGTTGTCTACTTGTTAGAATGCCCATGCCACCTTCAATACATAGGCCGCACAAAAAGACCATATAAGATTAGACTTTTAGAACACCTGAAAAATATTGAATCAGGATATAAGGGACATAATTTATCTAATCATTATAGAAAAGTTCACAATATGGATCCACAAACCATTAAGGGCACAATTCTAGAACAAGTTCACATCCCTAAAAGAGGGGGTGATAGGTTTCAATTATTGAGACAAAGAGAGACCTACTGGATCCATTACATGGGAACTATGAGTCCAGAGGGTCTCAATGCGGACATTGATCTAGCAGCCTTCTTATAGTCTGACATACATACACAGATAATTAAAAAAGGAAATAAACTAAGAATAATGCAGTTTATGAGTATAGTTAATACTTGGGAGAGGATACTATAATACTAAAATAGATAGTGATACAACAGTCTCTATTTTACATTCCTTCCCCCATCTCCCTCTCTCCCCCCCCTTTTCTTTTCTTCTCCCCAATCTATTATATACAATAGAAGATACACAATTAAATTATCTATATACAAATTTAATAAACTACTGAATTAATAAACTTCAGCAATACTTAAAAAAGGTTGGACCTTAGCGTCAAATTCCAAATACATGGAATTTTTTCAAAAACTATTAGAGGTTCATTCCCAAATCTATAGGATATAGAATCACAGTTACAATAACTCTTAAAGAATAGTACTCTAGAGTAAAGTAGGAAAATAGTTCAAAAACAGCTCATTTCAGTTAATTTAGTCTAATATTTATAACTTTGTTTAAGTATACACTCGCATTTTTTCCCCCTTCTTTTGAAGGCATATACATCTTATAAAACATATACTAGTATTAACTTATAGGACGTTACAACCTTGTGTAGTGGTTGACATCTTGTTCAAATAGCACTGATATCTAACACTTAGGAGTCCCCTAATCAAGTCCGACTGTTATTTTGGAACATATGTATTCACATTAATACAATCCATCATATAGGGATAAGTAGCTGTCTCACTATGATTTCTGATATAGCGTTGTAACCATAGCAACCCATATTAGGTAGGAGACACTAGACGTTATGCGGGTCCAAAACGTCATGACGCAGACACGTCAGTAACGTCACGCAAGTACATGCAGGCCCCAAACAAACGACGCCCACATTACGGACCCTAGAAAAGGAGCTCCATCTACCTGTCCACTCACACTACCTCTGAAGAAGAAGTTACGAATACTTCGAAACGCGTAAGGTTCTCAATAGTGGCCGGACAGGGCCTGACTTTCTACTTATACGAATAGAATATCACTTTTTAATCTTTTAATAGATGTTCACTTGGGATTTTATTAATGCACTTTTTATATATTGCTTATATTGCCTATTTTAACCTCCGCTATAGCAGAAAAACACACAGAAATCTAAGCTATAGCTGAGCATTTTTAGCTGACTAGCAAGATTTATCTGTATCTTGCACTACACACCACATCCAGTATTATTACATAACGATATTGGTAACGCTGCAAGTCTGAAAAATAACAGACATCCGGAAACAAAGAGGTTTTACTTCTTTTCTATCCCACTTTGTTTTTTACTTTTCATCAGGAGAATTTACCAGTCCCATCATTATACAGTGGGTAACACTAATATCCCCAGATCTTGAAATACTCAGCAGCTTACATACCATATTGTCTTTGTAATTAGTGGGCATAGTTATTTCAGCCCCTACAGTCCTATACATCAGTGCTGTACTACAAGCCTAAGGGCACATAATATATTCAAACCACTCTTAGCACATATGTATAGTGAACTTTACCTAGTGACTTTGTACTAAGGACAAGTGCTCCATCATCCAACACCTGGACGACTATACCATCACCAATACCTAAGGATACAGCTATACAAGTTGCATATATATTTGCATATATGTTTGTCACTTACCTCATGTCGATTGAGGGTTTTTAATGTAAGCGCATAATATTTTGAAATAAATATATCTTTTGTGTCAAAACAATATTATGCTATGTGCTTTTGTTTTCTTTTTATGAACCACGTCTTGACTGCACTCTGAGGGGAAGGAGATTCTCATCACCTAGAGGCATTACCTCCTCCTAAAGGATAAGAATCATACATTCCTACCACCATTGCAAGAAAGATACTACAGACGGATTAAAGTCTACCCAAAGAGAGTCCAGGATTTTCATTCTTGTAAAGAACTGGAACAAGAAGGACCCATTTGAATAACAGACATCCAAGAAACAATACCAGGACACAGGAGAACAATCCTAGTGAATCATCTTTAAACCTGGGCACATCGCTTACCTCATATGATTGAGGACATAGCTGGTAAGCAGAAATTTCTCTATTGAATCCACAATTGTGATGAAATTCAATTTCTAAGACTATCTCCAAATTTTCAATATATATATTTTTGGACTTACTTATTGTTTACAGTATAGCTGAGCGCCTCTACCACATGTTGAAATTGTTCTCTTTGTATATTATATATATATATATATATATATATATATATATATATATATATATAAGATTAGGAAAAGCCAGCACAATCTTCGTAAAAATCCAAATTTTATTCAATTCATTAAAAGGTTCAAACCGTTTCAGGGAAAATTGTTCTGTCTGACATGTATTGGCCTTGGGCCTTACTCATAGACATACTATCTATGGTGAGTGTATCTATAGCTGGCATTGTGTAACTTCTGGGTTACATACTATCTATAGTGAGTGTATCTATAGCTGTCATTGTGTAACTTCTGGGTTACATACTATCTATAGTGAGTGTATCTATAGCTGGCATTGTGTAACTTCTTGGTTACATATTATCTATAGTGAGTGTATCTATAGCTGGCATTGTGTAACTTCTGGGTTACATACTATCTATAGTGAGTGTATCTATAGCTGGCATTGTGTAACTTCTGGGTTACATACTATCTATAGTGAGTGTATCTATAGCTGGCACTGTGTAACTTCTAGGTTACATACTATCTATAGTGAGTGTATCTATAGCTGGCATTGTGTAACTTCTGGGTTACATACTATCTATAGTGAGTGTATCTATAGCTGGCATTGTGTAACTTCTGGGTTACATACTATCTATAGTGAGTGTATCTATAGCTGGCACTGTGTAACTTCTGGGTTACATACTATCTATGGTGAGTGTATCTATCGCTGGCACTGTGTAACCTCTGGGTCACATACTATCTATGGTGAGTGTATCTATAGCTGGCGCCAAAAAGATTTTTGGGAATATATACAGGTCTCCACTGTATATCCACTATGCTAAATTGAGCACAGTATTAAACAAACAATATAGAAATTGTGGAGTTAATAGATAGAAACTTTATTGTAACTATATTAAAATGTTCCTTAAAGGGACACTGTACCGAAAATTTTTCTTTCGTGATTCAGATTGAGCATGAAATTTTAAGCAACTTTCTAATTTACTCCTATTATCAAATTTTCTTCATTCTTTTGGTATCTTTATTTGAAATGCAAGAATGGAAGTTTAGATGCCGGCCCATTTTTGGTGAACAACCTGGGTTGTCCTTGTTGATTGGTGGATAAATTCATCCACCAATAAAAAAGTGCTGTCCAGAGTACTGAAACCAAAAAAAGCTTAGATGCCTTCTTTTTCAAATAATGATAGCAAGAGAACGAAGAAAAATTGATAATAGGAGTAAATTAGAAAGTTGCTTAAAATTGCATGCTCTTTCTGAATTACAAAAGAAAAAATTTGGGTACAGTGTCCCTTTAAGACACCGGAACTAATACACACATATAATTCCTTTTTGTCTTCTGAGTAAAGGGTTAATTCTCAGTCTCACCCTTTCGCAACATCGCTGGTCAGAAAGGCATCAAGGGTACAAAAAACAACATATTTAAAATAGGGCCATGGGCTTGGGGTGATTGCATATAAGAATTCATAATATAGCTCTCATCTTTTGTAGGAGTATATATATCTTTATGTTTTTCAAATCATAAAAGGTAATATATCAGTCCCTCATAGAGTGGGTGTCTATATCTTTAAGGCACTCACTGGATATTAACTTTTACCCTATGTAACCACCTCACTAGAATAGTGGCAGTATAATCAGCTCCAGATAAGAGTGTTTGAGCACGTTATTGATTAGTTCATTAGTGGGCAGTTAGCATTCAGAAACAACTTGTCTGATGGGTATCATGTTACTCTTAGTGCATATAGCAGTATCTTACTGAAGACAGGATCTTATTAGTTGCCACTTGTGCAAAAGTCATACAGAGCACACTAATGCTTATCATACTAAAATCATCTTTCAAGGGTGCTGCTGCAATCCGACAATCATAAGTGTACCAGACATTCAAACAGTTTATATATTTTATTGTAGGCAAGCAGTGTCGTTCAGCTGCCGGTCAATATGTTAATCACATGCACCCACTGGTTCCTTTCATGCTATATTCGGCTGTTAATAGTGCCGGGAATTATACAGACAGCAATCTGTTGTCAGCTTCTACAATGAATATGCATTAGGAGGCAAACAATCTTTATCCGTCAGAGAAACAACTCTCAAGTAACCACGGATTTGAGTGAACGATCCTTCTAAAGATAGATAGTTTAACTTATTGTTACAGTTACACTTATAATTAAAGTTATACCTAATATTCTAAGAGAAATTAACTGAATCATACCATGCTATATTGCGCTATATTCACATAGCCGTGATTAACAGATTCAACCTTTAACCTTGTCATCAGTGTATCTATAATTGTGCTAATGCTCTTTGAGGAGTAAGATAAATTCGCTATATTAACATAGCCGTAAATGTAATTTAAACTTCCCACAACATGCTTCAGATGCCGATATCGGCACGTATGCTTCCCACAAGCCCCTCCCACCGACGCGTTTCATCACGATTACGTGACTTTGTCAAGGTTACCTATAGCTGGCGCCATACTATCTATGGTGAGTGTATCTATAGCTGGCACTGTGTAACCTCTGGGTCACATACTATCCATGGTGAGTGTATCTATAGCTGGCGCTGTGTAACCTCTAGGTCACGTACTATCTATGGTGAGTGTATCTATACCTGGCGCTGTGTAACCTCTGGGTCACATACTATCTATGGTGAGTGTTTCTATAGCTGTCACTGTGTAACCTCTGGGGTACATACTATCGATAGTGAGTGTATCTATAGCTGGCACTGTGTGACCTCCTGGGTTACATACTATCTATGGTTAGTGTATCTATAGCTGACATTGTGTAACCTCTTGGTCACATACTATCTATGGGGAGTGTATATATAGCTGGCACTGTGTAACCTCTGAGGTACATACTATCTATGGTGAGTGTATCTATAGCTGGTACCGTGTAACCTCTGAGCTACATACTATCTATGGTGAGTGTTTCGATAGCTGTCACTGTGTAACCTCTAGGTCACATACTATCTATGGTGAGTGTTTCTATAGCTGTCACTGTGTAACCTCTGGGGTACATACTATCTATAGTGAGTGTATCTATAGCTTGCACTGTGTAACCTCATGGGTTACATACTATCTATGGTTAGTGTATCTATAGCTGGCGCTGTATAACTTCTGGGTCACATACCATCTATGGTGGGTGTATCTATAGCTGGCACTGTGTAACCTCTGAGGTACATACTATCTATAGGGAGTGTATCTATAGCTGGCATTGTGTAACCTCTAGGTCACATACTATCTATGGTGAGTGTATATATAGCTGGCACTGTGTAACCTCTGAGGTACATACTATCTATAGGGAGTGTATCTATAGCTGGCATTGTGTAACCTCTAGGTCACATACTATCTATGGTGGGTGTATCTATAGCTGGCACTGTGTAACCTCTGAGGTACATACTATCTATAGGGAGTGTATCTATAGCTGTCACTGTGTAACCTCTGAGGTACATACTATCTATGGTAAGTGTTTCTATAGCTGGCCATGTGTAACCTCTAGGTCACATACTATGTATGGTGAGTGTATCTATAGCTGGCACTGTGTAACCTCTGGATTACATACTATTTATGGTGAGTGTATCTATAGCTGTCACTGTGTAACCTCTGAGGTACATACTATCTATGGTAAGTGTTTCTATAGCTGGCCATGTGTAACCTCTAGGTCACATACTATGTATGGTGAGTGTATCTATAGCTGGCACTGTGTAACCTCTGGATTACATACTATCTATGGTGAGTGTATCTATAGCTGGCGCTGTGCAACCACTGGGTTACATCTAGGGGTTAAAATAAGGAATACACAAGCATGTTTAAGAAACTTGAAGGTTAAACTATTATATACTCAGAAGCTAGTATGTGACCCAGAGGTTACACAGTGCCAGCTATAGATACACTCACCATAGATAGTATGTACCCCAGAGGTTACACAGTGCCAGCTATAGATACCGGACACCTGTATGGACAGAGAGAGAGGCGCCTCATGGGACAGTATCGTACCAAACAGAGATGTCACACAGTAGGACGACACGTAAGTAAATATACTCACAAAGGTGGCGGCATATGTGAATGCCTAGTAGAGCAGGACGGGACTTTTTGTCGCCCGACAGACAAACACTCCAGTATGTTGAGACGTAAGGTCATGGGGCCCGTTCAACCAATCGGCAGCCACAGACAGTCAGCGTCAATCGTAGGAGCTGTTCCGGGAGTAGCCAATAATCAGACTTCACAGGTGGAGTGACAGGTCAACGGACCAATCAGGATAAAAGAAGCGTAGAGCAAGGAGTAATATATAAAAAAAACTTGTATTTATTGAGTTCATTTAAAAACAAAAAGCATACAGCAACGCGTTTCTCGACCTACGGGTCGTTTCATCAGGCTGATAATGCCTATATAACAACTTACTCTACTTATAGTATCACTAGGCCTATCAAAAGCTGACCTGACTCACACACCCCTATTGGGGGCCAATGAGAAAGCCAAACGGAGATTGGCTAAATAATGGCCAATCACATTAGTCCAGTTAATGGAGTGCGTGTGTGACGTGAGCTAAATACAAAAATACAATATCGGCATTTAAATACACTACAAATTATTAACTAACATAAATTATTCTTACACATGATATTAATATAAATCTGGAACATATGCAAACTAAAACTCGATTTAGGAGTCACACTATTAAAACACAATTTATAAGTCACGTCATTAAAAACCTTTTCATTGGTCCTGGAAGCACCATACCTATATGTGGCGAAGGCACCCTATATGTATAAATAGAAACAAAGCAATAAGCGTCAAGGCAGCCAGGACTACTAGTGAAAAGGAATTGCATCGGATCATATAACATACATATGAACATTCATATATGATCAGTGGCATTTACAACAAAAGAAATAGTGCTATATTAATATGTCAAAAACTAATAATGCCTATCAAGCCAAAAAATAAAACAATCTATACATCATAGCGTACATGCATAATAAAAATGTCAGAGGGGCCCATACATATCATGGGTCACATCCGAAAAAAAGAGAGCTGTGATGATATTCCAAAAAATATATATAAAAACATATAAATATGAAAATAAAAATATACAAATAAAAATATAAGTTAATAGACAGATACATATAACCTGTAGACATCAATCCATAAAAATAAAATATAATAAACAATATCATGTAATAAGTCTTGATAGTGCACAGGAGCTAAAGACTCATTAATGGAGAGGGGGACCTAAAGGAGCCACTCACTGGAATGCGGCCAAATCAATACACCGATTCAGGCCGTCAGGGTGCATACTCTTCAGTACATGGATCCAATAGGTCTCCCTCTGCCTGAGTCTAAAAAAGCGATTATATAAATGAGACTTGGATATATGTTCAATGGGATTAATAGAAAAACATTTCAGGTCACCATTGTGAACATTATTACAGTGTCTGGAGACACTGTGAAGTCTATAATTGTTTTTCATGTTTCGTTGGTGTTCAGACCACCTAGTGCTAAGACGCCTACAGGTGCGCCCCACATACTGTAACCCACAGATACATGTCAATAAATAAACAACATAATTGGATGCACAGGACACATGCCCAATTATAGTGTATGATTTCTTAGTAACACTAGATTTAAAAGTTTTCTGTTTATTGTCAACAAATATGCACATCTTGCATCTATTGGACCTACATTTGAAAGAGCATGATGGTAATTGGCATACTAATGGTTGGTTACGTGTGAGTGGTGTCCTTATGTTTTACCACTTTACTTGGAGCCAGCAGTGTTTTTAGGGTGGGGGCCCTTCTATAAACTACTCTGGGTTTATCACCTAATTGTTTTCCCAAAATAGGATCTTTCATCAAAATCTCCCAATGTTTATGAACAATCCGTTTTATTAAATGATGGTTAGAGTTATACTGAGTTATGAATAAGGGACACTTATTTAAATCCTCATTCTTCTCTACTTGAGTGGTGGAGGTAGAAAAATATTTCTCTCTATCATCAAATTTAGCCCTACTATACCCATTATTAATGATGTGTATTGGATAATTTTTCTCGATAAAACGTTCTCGCAAAATGAGGCTTTGAGACTCATAGTCAGATATAGAGCTACAGTTGCGACGGACTCTTTTAAATTGCCCATATGGCACATTTTGTTTCCATGGATGATAATGGCAACTCTTAAAGTCCAAAAAGCTGTTACAGTCAACCGTTTTAAAAAAGGTGGTACTAGTTACCCTTCCATCCGTGAAACAAAGATTTAAATATAAGTACACAATAGATTTATCATTAATGGCACTCGTGAAGCATATGCCTCTATTATTAGAATTAAGGTGGTCTATAAATAGATTTGCAGTAGATTGATCACCCCTCCATATGAATATGAGGTCATCAATAAATCTGCCATAGAATACCAGGTTCGCCCCAAAGCCCGATTCGTAGATATATTCCTGGTCGAAGATGCCCATAAAAAGGTTGGCGTAGCTCGGGGCGAACCTGGTACCCATGGCAGTTCCTCTTGTCTGTAGATAGAATTCATCCTGGAACACAAAGTAGTTGTGCTCCAGGATGAAAGTAATCAAATCCAGTATAAAGACTCTTTGATTCTCAGGAAGGTACATATCATGTTCTAAATAGTGGGATACTGCTAACAGTCCAAGTTCATGGGGGATGTTGGAATAAAGTGCTTGCACGTCGCACATAATCCATATCATATCTGGAGTGATCTTAAATGGTTCTAGTTTTTTCAAGAGGTCAGCAGAGTCCCGAATATATGATTCGAGACCCAGTACGTACCTCTGCAAAAAGTAGTCCACGTATGAAGATACATTGTCAGTAAGGCTGCCTATCCCTGCTATTATGGGTCGGCCCGGTGGACATTTATTATCCTTATGTATCTTAGGAAGATGGTAGTAAAAAGCCTGGTTAGGCTCATTAGGGACCAAATAATCTTTTTCCTTTTTAAGTAATATTCCTTCCTTATACCACAGCTTAATAATAATGCCCATATTGAAATATTCAGGCAACTGGTCAGCGATGATTTTGAAAAAATTCCAAAAAAGATAAATATGAGGCAGGATAATTTGTTTCCCAATGAAAAAAGAGCTTTGATAGCCCTCAGAAATAACAAATCCCTCATTATAAGGCAGGCCGATAAAGGCAGAGGGGTAGTCCTGCAGGATATAGATGATTACCTTATGGAAGCTAGAAAGATTTTATTTAATACTTCTTATTATATGAAACTTGACTCTGACCCAACTGTGAGATTTAGAGCTATCCTTAGAGATATTGTAGAAGGTGCTTTTAAGGAAGGAATATTACTTAAAAAGGAAAAAGATTATATGGTCCCTGATGAGCCTAACCAGGCTTTTTACTACCATCTTCCTAAGATACATAAGGATAATAAATGTCCACCGGGCCGACCCATAATAGCAGGGATAGGCAGCCTTACTGACAATGTATCTTCAAACGTGGACTACTTTTTGCAGAGGTACGTACTGGGTCTCGAATCATATATTCGGGACTCTGCTGACCTCTTGAAAAAACTAGAACCATTTAAGATCACTCCAGATATGATATGGATTACGTGCCACGTCCAAGCATTTATTCCAACATCCCCCATGAACTTGGACTGTTAGCAGTATCCCACTATTTAGAACATGATATGTACCTTCCTGAGAATCAAAGAGTCTTTATACTGGATTTGATTACTTTCATCCTGGAGCACAACTACTTTGTGTTCCAGGATGAATTTTATCTACAGACAAGAGGAACTGCCATGGGTACCAGGTTCGCCCCGAGCTACGCCAACCTTTTTATGGGCATCTTCGACCAGGAATATATCTACGAATCGGGCTTTGGGGCGAACCTGGTATTCTATGGCAGATTTATTGATGACCTCATATTCATATGGAGGGGTGATCAATCTACTGCAAATCTATTTATAGACCACCTTAATTCTAATAATAGAGGCATATGCTTCACGAGTGCCATTAATGATAAATCTATTGTGTACTTAGATTTAAATCTTTGTTTCACGGATGGAAGGGTAACTAGTACCACCTTTTTTAAAACGGTTGACTGTAACAGCTTTTTGGACTTTAAGAGTTGCCATTATCATCCATGGAAACAAAATGTGCCATATGGGCAATTTAAAAGAGTCCGTCGCAACTGTAGCTCTATATCTGACTATGAGTCTCAAAGCCTCATTTTGCGAGAACGTTTTATCGAGAAAAATTATCCAATACACATCATTAATAATGGGTATAGTAGGGCTAAATTTGATGATAGAGAGAAATATTTTTCTACCTCCACCACTCAAGTAGAGAAGAATGAGGATTTAAATAAGTGTCCCTTATTCATAACTCAGTATAACTCTAACCATCATTTAATAAAACGGATTGTTCATAAACATTGGGAGATTTTGATGAAAGATCCTATTTTGGGAAAACAATTAGGTGATAAACCCAGAGTAGTTTATAGAAGGGCCCCCACCCTAAAAACAATGCTGGCTCCAAGTAAAGTGGTAAAACATAAGACACCACTCACACGTAACCAACCATTAGTATGCCAATTACCATCAGGCTCTTTCAAATGTAGGTCCAATAGATGCAAGATGTGCATATTTGTTGACAATAAACAGAAAACTTTTAAATCTAGTGTTACTAAGAAATCATACACTATAATTGGGCATGTGTCCTGTGCATCCAATTATGTTGTTTATTTATTGACATGTATCTGTGGGTTACAGTATGTGGGGCGCACCTGTAGGCGTCTTAGCACTAGGTGGTCTGAACACCAACGAAACATGAAAAACAATTATAGACTTCACAGTGTCTCCAGACACTGTAATAATGTTCACAATGGTGACCTGAAATGTTTTTCTATTAATCCCATTGAACATATATCCAAGTCTCATTTATATAATCGCTTTTTTAGACTCAGGCAGAGGGAGACCTATTGGATCCATGTACTGAAGAGTATGCACCCTGACGGCCTGAATCGGTGTATTGATTTGGCCGCATTCCAGTGAGTGGCTCCTTTAGGTCCCCCTCTCCATTAATGAGTCTTTATCTCCTGTGCACTATCAAGACTTATTACATGATATTGTTTATTATATTTTATTTTTATGGATTGATATCTACAGGTTATATGTATCTGTCTATTAACTTATATTTTTATTTGTATATTTTTATTTTCATATTTATATGTTTTTATATATATTTTTTGGAATATCATCACAGCTCTCTTTTTTTCGGTTGTGACCCATGATATGTATGGGCCCCTCTGACATTTGTATTATGCATGTACGCTATGATGTATAGATTGTTTTATTTTTTGGCTTGATAGGCATTATTAGTTTTTGACATATTAATATAGCACTATTTCTTTTGTTGTAAATGCCACTGATCATATATGAATGTTCATATGTATGTTATATGATCCGATGCAATTCCTTTTCACTAGTAGTCCTGGCTGCCTTGACGCTTATTGCTTTGTTTCTATTTATACATATAGGGTGCCTTCGCCACATATAGGTATGGTGCTTCCAGGACCAATGAAAAGGTTTTTAATGACGTGACTTATAAATTGTGTTTTAATAGTGTGACTCCTAAATCGAGTTTTAGTTTGCATATGTTCCAGATTTATATTAATATCATGTGTAAGAATAATTTATGTTAGTTAATAATTTGTAGTGTATTTAAATGCCGATATTGTATTTTTGTATTTAGCTCATGTCACACACACACTCCATTAACTGGACTAATGTGATTGGCCATTATTTAGCCAATCTCCGTTTGGCTTTCTCATTGGCCCCCAATAGGGGTGTGTGAGTCAGGTCAGCTTTTGATAGGCCTAGTGATACTATAAGTAGAGTAAGTTGTTATATAGGCATTATCAGCCTGATGAAACGACCCGTAGGTCGAGAAACGCGTTGCTGTATGCTTTTTGTTTTTAAATTAACTCAATAAATACAAGTTTTTTTTATATATTACTCCTTGCTCTATGCTTCTTTTATCCTGATTGGTCCGTTGACCTGTCACTCCACCTGTGAAGTCTGATTATTGGCTACTCCTGGAACAGCTCCTACGATTGACGCTGACTGTCTGTGGCTGCCGATTGGTTGAACGGGCCCCGTGACCTTACATCTCAACATACTGGAGTGTTTGTCTGTCGGGCGACAAAAAGTCCCGTCCTGCTCTACTAGGCATTCACATATGCCGCCACCTTTGTGAGTATATTTACTTACGTGTCGTTCTACTGTGTGACATCTCTGTTTGGTACGATACTGTCCCATGAGGCGCCTCTCTCTCTGTCCATACAGGTGTCCGTTTTAACTGCATTTTATAAGAGTGCTGCCTGCTCCTCCGGAAGACACTGGAACCTCTACTATTCAAACATTTTTGGAAACTTTGCGCACCTCACATAGAGACTCTCTCCACTCTATATTTTTTGTTGTTCAGCTATAGATACACTAACCATAGATAGTATTTAACCCAGAGGTTACACAGTGCTAGCTATAGATACAGTACACTCACCATAGATAGTACGTGACCTAGAGGTTACACAGCGCCAGCTATAGATACACTCACTATAGATAGTATGTGACCCAGAGGTTACACAGTGCCAGCTATAGATACACTCACCATAGATAGTATGTGACCCAGAGGTTACACAGTGCCAGCTATAGATACACTCGCTATAGATAGTATTTACCCCAGAGGAAACACAGTGCCAGCTATAGATACACTCACCATAGATTGTATGTACCCCAGAGGTTACACAGTGCCAGCTATAGATACACTCACCATATATAGTATGTACCCCAGAGGTTACACGGTGCCAGCTATAGATACACTCACCATAGATAGTATATGACCCAGAGGTTACACAGTGCCTGCTATAGAAACACTCACCATAGATAGTATGTACCCCAGAGGTTACACAGCGCCAGCTATAGATACACCCACCATAGATAGTATGTACCCCAGAGGTTACACAGTGCCAGCTATAGATACACCCACCATAGATAGTATGTGACCCAGAGGTTACACAACGCCAGCTATAGATACACTCACCATAGGTAGTATGTGACCCAGAGGTTACAAAGCGCCAGCTATAGATACACTCAACGTAGATAGTATGTGACTCAGAGGTTACACAACGCCAGCTATAGATACACTCACCATAGATAGTATGTAACCCAGAGGTTACACAACGCCAGCTATAGATACACTCACCATAGATAGTATGTGACCCAGAGGTTACACAACGCCAGCTATAGATACACTCACCATAGATAGTATGTGACCCAGAGGTTACACAGCGCCAGCTATAGATACACTCACCATAGATAGTATGTAACCCAGAGGTTACACAGCACCAGCTATAGATACACTCACCATAGATAGTATGTAACCCAGAGGTTACACAGCGCCAGCTATAGATACACTCACCATAGATAGTATGTGACCCAGAGGTTACACAACGCCAGCTATAGATACACTCACCATAGATAGTATGTGACCCAGAGGTTACACAACGCCAGCTATAGATACACTTACTATAGATAGTATGTGACCCAGAGGTTACACAATGCCAGCTATAGATACACTCACCATAGATAGTATGTGACCCAGAGGTTACACAGTGCCAGCTATAGATACTCTCACTATAGATAGTATGTGACCCAGAGGTTACACAGTGCCAGCTATAGATACACTCACCATAGATAGTATGTGACCCAGAGGTTACACAGCGCCAGCTATAGATATACTAACCATAGATAGTATGTAACCCAGAGGTTACACAGTGCCAACTATAAATACACTCACCATAGATAGTACATGACCTAGAGGTTACACAGCGAAAGCTATAGATACACTCACCATAGATAGTATGTACCCCAGAGGTTACACAGTGCCAGCTATAGATACACTCACCATAGATAGTATGTACCCCAGAGGTTACACAGCACCAGCTATAGATACACTCACCATAGATAGTATGTAACCCAGAGGTTACACAGCACCAGCTATAGATACACTCACCATAGATAGTATGTGACCCAGAGGTTACACAACGCCAGCTATAGATACACTCACCATAGATAGTATGTGACCCAGAGGTTACACAACGCCAGCTATAGATACACTTACTATAGATAGTATGTGACCCAGAGGTTACACAATGCCAGCTATAGATACACTCACCATAGATAGTATGTGACCCAGAGGTTACACAGTGCCAGCTATAGATACTCTCACTATAGATAGTATGTGACCCAGAGGTTACACAGTGCCAGCTATAGATACACTCACCATAGATAGTATGTGACCCAGAGGTTACACAGCGCCAGCTATAAATATACTAACCATAGATAGTATGTAACCCAGAGGTTACACAGTGCCAACTATAAATACACTCACCATAGATAGTACATGACCTAGAGGTTACACAGCGAAAGCTATAGATACACTCACCATAGATAGTATGTACCCCAGAAGTTACACAGTGCTAGCTATAGATACTCACTATAGATAATAAGTGACCCAGAGGTTACACAGTGCCAGCTATAGATAAACTCACCATAGATAGTATGTGACCCAGAGGTTACACAGTGCCAGCTATAGATAAACTCACTATAGATAGTATGTACCCCAGAGGTTACACAGTGCCAGCTATAGAAACACTCACCATAGATGGTATGTGACCCAGAGGTTACACAGTGCCAGCTATAGATACACTCACCATAGATAGTATGTACCCCAGAGGTTACACAGTGCCAGCTATAGATAAAACCACCATAGATAGTATGTGACCCAGAGGTTACACAGTGCCAGCTATAGATACACTCACTATAGATAGTATGTACCCCAGAGGTTACACAGTGCCAGCTATAGATACAACCACCATAGATAGTATGTGACCCAGAGGTTACACAGCGCCAGCTATAGATACACTTACCATAGATAGTATGTACCCCAGAAGTTACACAGTGCTAGCTATAGATACACTCACCATAGATAGTATGTACCTCAGAAGTTACACAGTGCCAGCTATAGATACACTCACCATAGATAATATGTACCCCAGAGGTTACACAGTGCCAGCTATAGATACACTCACCATAGATAGTACGTGACCCAGAGGTTACACAGTGCCAGCTATAGATACACTCACCATATAGTATGTAACCCAGAGGTTACACAGTACCAGCTACAGATACACTCACCATAGATAGTATGTGACCCAGAGTTTACACAGCGCCAGCTATAGATACAGTACACTCACCATAGATAGTATGTAACCCAGAGTTTACACAGCGCCAGCTATAGATACAGTACACTCACCATAGATAGTATGTAACCCAGAGTTTACACAGCGCCAGCTATAGATACACTCACTATAGATAATATGTGACCCAGAGATTACACAGAGCCAGCTATAGATACACTCGCCATAGATAGTACATGACCCAGAGTTTACACAGCGCCAGCTATAGCTACAGTACACTCACCATAGATAGTATTTAACCCAGAGTTTACACAGCGCCATCTATAGATACAGTACACTCACCATAGATAGTGCGTGACACAGAGTTTACAAAGCGCCAGCTATAGATACACTCACTATAGATAATATGTGACCCAGAGGTTACACAGCACCAGCTATAGATACGATACACTCACTATAGATAATATGTGACCCAGAGGTTACACAGCGCCAGCTATAGATACACTCACCATAGATAGTATGTACCCCAGAGATTACACAGTGCCAGCTATAGATACACTCAACATAGATAGTATGTACCCCAGAGGTTACACAGTGCCAGCTATAGATACACTCACCATAGATAGTACGTGACCCAGAGTTTACAAAGCGCCAGCTATAGATACACTCACCATAGATAGTATGTACCCCAGAGATTACACAGTGCCAGCTATAGATACACTCACCATAGATAGTATGTACCCCAGAGGTTACACAGTGCCAGCTATAGATACACTCACCATAAATAGTATGTACCCCAGAGGTTACACAGTGCCAGCTATAGATACACTCACCATAGATAGTATGTGACCCAGAGGTTACACAGTGCCAGCTATAGATACACTCACCATAGATAGTATGTGACCCAGAGGTTACACAGTGCCAGCTATAGATACACTCACCATAGATAGTATGTAACCCAGAGATTACACAGTGCTAGCTATAGATACACTCACCATAGATAGTATGTACCCCAGAGATTACACAGTGCTAGCTATAGATACACTTATCATAGATAGTATGTACCCCAGAGGTTACACAGTGCCAGCTATAGATACAGTACACTCACTATAGATAATATGTGACCTAGAGGTTACACAGTGCCAGCTATAGATACACTCACCATAGATAGTATTTGACCCAGAGGTTACACAGCGCCAGCTATAGATACACTCACCATAGATAGTATGTGACCCAGAGGTTACACAGCGCCAGCTATAGATACACTCACCATAGATAGTACGTGACCCAGAGTTTACAAAGCGCCAGCTATAGATACACTCACTATAGATAGTATGTGACCCAGAGGTTACACAGTGCTAGCTATAGATACAGTACACTCACTATAGATAATATGTGACCCAGAGGTTACACAGCGCCAGCTATAAATACACTCACCATAGATAGTATGTACCCCAGAGATTACACAGTGCCAGCTATAGATACACTTACCATAGATAGTATGTACCCCAGAGATTACACAGTGCCAGCTATAGATACACTCACCATAGATAGTATGTACCCCAGAGGTTACACAGTGCCAGCTATAGATACACTCACCATAAATAGTATGTACCCCAGAGGTTACACAGTGCCAGCTATAGATACACTCACCATAGATAGTATGTGACCCAGAGGTTACACAGTGCCAGCTATAGATACACTCACCATAGATAGTATGTGACCCAGAGGTTACACAGTGCCAGCTATAGATACACTCACCATAGATAGTATGTAACCCAGAGGTTACACAGTGCCAGCTATAGATACACTCACCATAGATAGTATGTAACCCAGGGGTTACACAGTGCCAGCTATAGATACACTCACCATAGATAGTATGTAACCCAGGGGTTACACAGCGCCAGCTATAGATACACTCACCATAGATAGTATGTGACCCAGAGTTTACACAGTGCCAGCTATAGATACACTCACCATAGATAGTATGTACCCCAGAGATTACACAGTGCTAGCTATAGATACACTCATCATAGATAGTATGTGACCCAGAGATTACACAGTGCTAGCTATAGATACACTCACCATAGATAGTATGTACCCCAGAGATTACACAGTGCTAGCTATAGATACACTCACCATAGATAGTATGTACCCCAGAGGTTACACAGTGCCAGCTATAGATACAGTACACTCACTATAGATAATATGTTACCTAGAGGTTACACAGTGCCAGCTATAGATACACTCACCATAGATAGTATTTGACCCAGAGGTTACACAGCGCCAGCTATAGATACAATCACCATAGATCGTATGTGACCCAGAGGTTACACAGTGCCAGCTATAGATACACTCACCATAGATAGTATGTGACCCAGAGGTTACACAGTGCCAGTTATAGATACACTCACCATAGATAGTATGTGACCCAGAGGTTACACAGTGCCAGCTATAGATACACTCACCATAGATAGTATGTACCCCAGAGGTTACACAGTGCCAGTTATAGATACATTCACCATAGATAGTATGTGACCCAGAGGTTACACAGTGCCAGCTATAGATACACTCACCATAGATAGTATGTAACCCAGAGGTTACACAGTGCCAGCTATAGATACACTCACCATAGGTAGTATGTGACCCAGAGGTTACACAGTGCTAGCTATAGATACACTCACCATAGATAGTTTGTGACCCAGAGGTTACACAGTGCCAGCTATAGATACACTCACTATAGATAATGTGACCCAGAGGTTACACAGTGCCAGTTATAGATACACTCACCATAGATAGTATGTGACCCAGAGGTTACACAACGCCAGCTATAGATACACTCACCATAGATAGTATGTGACCCAGAGATTACACAGTGCCAGCTATAGATACAGTACACTCACCATTAATAGTATGTGACCCAGAGGTTACACAGCGCCAGCTATAGATACACTCACCATAGATAGTACGTGACCCAGAGTTTACAAAGCGCCAGCTATAGATACACTCACTATAGATAATATGTGACCCAGAGGTTACACAGCGCCAGCTATAGATACGATACACTCACTATAGATAATATGTGACCCAGAGGTTACACAGTGCTAGCTATAGATACAGTACACTCACTATAGATAATATGTGACCCAGAGGTTACACAGCGCCAGCTATAAATACACTCACCATAGATAGTATGTACCCCAGAGATTACACAGTTCCAGCTATAGATACACTCACCATAGATAGTATGTACCCCAGAGATTACACAGTGCCAGCTATAGATACACTCACCATAGATAGTATGTACCCCAGAGGTTACACAGTGCCAGCTGTAGATACACTCACCATAAATAGTATGTACCCCAGAGGTTACACAGTGCCAGCTATAGATACACTCACCATGGATAGTATGTGACCCAGAGGTTACACAGTGCCAGCTATAGATACACTCACCATAGATAGTATGTGACCCAGAGGTTACACAGTGCCAGCTATAGATACACTCACCATAGATAGTATGTAACCCAGAGGTTACACAGTGCCAGCTATAGATACACTCACCATAGATAGTATGTAATCCAGGGGTTACACAGCGCCAGCTATAGATACACTCACCATAGATAGTATGTGACCCAGAGTTTACACAGTGCCAGCTATAGATACACTCACCATAGATAGTATGTACCCCAGAGATTACACAGTGCTAGCTATAGATACACTCACCATAGATAGTATGTGACCAAGAGATTACACAGTGCTAGCTATAGATACACTCACCATAGATAGTATATACCCCAGAGATTACACAGTGCTAGCTATAGATACACTCACCCTAGATAGTATGTACCCCAGATGTTACACAGTGCCAGCTATAGATACAGTACACTCACTATAGATAATATGTGACCTAGAGGTTACACAGTGCCAGCTATAGATACACTCACCATAGATAGTATGTGACCCAGAGGTTACACAGTGCCAGCTATAGATACACTCACCATAGATAGTATGTGACCCAGAGGTTACACAGTGCCAGCTATAGATACACTCACCATAGATAGTATGTGACCCAGAGATTACACAGTGCTAGCTATAGATACACTCACCATAGATAGTATGTACCCCAGAGATTACACAGTGCTAGCTATAGATACACTCACCATAGATAGTATGTACCCCAGAGGTTACACAGTGCCAGCTATAGATACAGTACACTCACTATAGATAATATGTGACCTAGAGGTTACACAGTGCCAGCTATAGATACACTCACCATAGATAGTATGTGACCCAGAGGTTACACAGTGCCAGCTATAGATACACTCACCATAGATAGTATGTGACCCAGAGGTTACACAGCGCCAGCTATAGATACAATCACCATAGATAATATGTGACCCAGAGGTTACACAGTGCTAGCTATAGATACAGTACACTCACCATAGATAGTATGTGACCCAGAGGTTACACAGCGCCAGCTATAGATACACTCACCATAGATAGTATGTGACCCAGAGGTTACACAGTGCCAGCTATAGATACACTCACTATAGATAATGTGACCCAGAGGTTACACAGTGCCAGCTATAGATACACTCACCATAGATAGTATGTGACCCAGAGGTTACACAACGCCAGCTATAGATACACTCACCATAGATAGTATGTACCCCAGAGGTTACACAGTGCCAGCTATAGATACACTCACCATAGATAGTATGTGACCCAGAGGTTACACAGTGCCAGCTATAGATACACTCACCATAGATAGTATGTGACCCAAAGGTTACACAACGCCAGCTATAGATACACTCACCATAGATAGTATGTGACCCAGAGGTTACACAGTGCCAGCTATAGATACACTCACTATAGATAATGTGACCCAGAGGTTACACAATGCCAGCTATAGATACACTCACCATAGATAGTATGTGACCCAGAGGTTACACAGTGCCAGCTATAGATACACTCACTATAGATAATATGACCCAGAGGTTACACAGTGCCAGCTATAGATACACTCACTATAGATAATGTACCCCAGAGGTTACACAATGCCAGCTATAGATACACTCACCATAGATAGTATGTGACCCAGAGGTTACACAACGCCAGCTATAGATACACTCACCATAGATAGTATGTGACCCAGAGGTTACACAGTGCCAGCTATAGATACACTCACTATAGATAATGTGACCCAGAGGTTAAACAGCGCCAGCTATAGATACACTCACCATAGATAGTATGTACCCCAGAGGTTACACAGTGCCAGCTATAGATACACTCACTATAGATAATGTGACCCAGAGGTTACACAGTGCCAGCTATAGATACACTCACCATAGATAGTATGTAACCCAGAGGTTACACAGCGCCAGCTATAGATACACCCACCATAGATAGTATGTGACCCAGAGGTTACACAGCGCCAGCTATAGATATACTAACCATAGATAGTATGTAACCCAGAGGTTACACAGTGCCAGCTATAGATACACTCACCATAGATAGTATTTGACCTAGAGGTTACACAATGTCAGCTATAGATACACTCACCATAGATAGTATGTACCCCAGAGGTTACACAGTGCCAGCTATAGATACAATCACTATAGATAGTATGTACCCCAGAGGTTACACAGTGCCAGTTATAGATACACTCACCATAGATAGTATGTGACCCAGAGGTTACACAGCGCCAGCTATAGATACACTCACCATAGATAGTATGTACCCCTGAGGTTACACAGTGCCAGTTATAGATACACTCACCATAGATAGTATGTACCCCAGAGGTTACACAGTGCCAGTTATAGATACACTCACCATAGGTAGTATGTGACCCAGAGGTTACACAGTGCCAGCTATAGATACACTCACCATAAATAGTATGTGACCCAGAGGTTACACAGTGCCAGCTATAGATACACTCACCATAGATAGTATGTGACCCAGAGGTTACACAGTGCCAGCTATAGATACACTCACCATAGATAGTATGTGACCCAGAGGTTACACAGTGCCAGTTATAGATACACTCACCATAGATAGTATGTACCCCAGAGGTTACACAGCGCCAGCTATAGATACACTCACCATAGATAATATGTGACCCAGAGGTTACACAGCGCCAGCTATAGATACACTAACCATATATAGTATGTAACCCAGAGGTTACACAGCGCCAGCTATAGATACACTCACCATAGATAGTATGTGACCCAGAGGTTACACAGTGGCAGCTATAGATACACTCACTATAGATACTGTAGTATGTGACCCAGAGGTTACACAGTGCCAGCTATAGATACACTCACCATAGATAGTATGTGACCCAGAGGTTACACAGTGGCAGCTATAGATACACTCACTATAGATACTGTAGTATGTGACCCAGAGGTTACACAGTGGCAGCTATAGATACACTCACTATAGATACTGTAGTATGTGACCCAGAGGTTACACAGTGCCAGCTATAGATACACTCACCATAGATAGTATGTAATGCAGAGGTTACACAGTGCCAGCTATAGATACACTCACCATAGGTAGTATGTACCCCAGAGGTTACACAGTGCCAGCTATAGATACACTCACCATAGATAGTATGTAACCCAGAGGTTACACAGTGCCAGCTATAGATACACTCACCATAGGTAGTATGTACCCCAGAGGTTACACAGTGCCAGCTATAGATACACTCACCATAGATAGTATGTGACCCAGAGGTTACACAGCGCCAGCTATAGATACACTCACCATAGATAGTATGTAACCCAGAGGTTACACAGTGCCAGCTATAGATACACTCACCATAGGTAGTATGTACCCCAGAGGTTACACAGTGCCAGCTATAGATACACTCACCATAGATACTGTAGTATGTGACCCAGAGGTTACACAGTGCCAGCTATAGATACACTCACCATAGGTAGTATGTAACCCAGAGGTTACACAGTGCCAGCTATAGATACACTCACCATAGATAGTATGTAACCCAGAGGTTACACAGTGCCAGCTATAGATACACTCACCATAGGTAGTATGTACCCCAGAGGTTACACAGTGCCAGCTATAGATACACTCACCATAGATACTGTAGTATGTGACCCAGAGGTTACACAGTGCCAGCTATAGATACACTCACCATAGGTAGTATGTACCCCAGAGGTTACACAGTGGCAGCTATAGAGACACTCACCATAGATACTGTAGTATGTGACCCAGAGGTTACACAGTGCCAGCTATAGATACAATCACTATAGATAGTATGTGACCCAGAAGTTACACAGCGCCAGCTATAGATACACTCACCATAGATAGTATGTGACCCAGAGGTTACACAGCGCCAGCTATAGATACACCCACCATAGATAGTATGTGACCCAGAGGTTACACAGTGGCAGCTATAGATACACTCACCATAGATACTGTAGTATGTGACCTAGAGGTTACACAGTGCCAGCTATAGATACACTCACCATAGATAGTATGTACCCCAGAGGTTACACAGCGCCAGCTATAGATACACCCACCATAGATAGTATGTACCCCAGAGGTTACACAGTGCCAGCTATAGATACACTCACCATAGATAGTATGTAACCCAGAGGTTACACAGTGCCAGCTATAGATACACTCACCATAGGTAGTATGTGACCCAGAGGTTACACAGTGCCAGCTATAGATAAACTCACCATAGGTAGTATGTACCCCAGAGGTTACACAGTGCCAGTTATAGATACACTCACTATAGATAGTATGTGACCCAGAGGTTACACAGTGCCAGCTATAGATACACTCACCATAGATAGTATGTACCCCAGAGGTTACACAGTGCCAGTTATAGATACACTCACTATAGATAGTATGTACCCCAGAGGTTACACAGTGCCAGCTATAGATACACTCACCATAGATAATATGTGACCCAGAGGTTACACAGTGCCAGCTATAGATACACTCACCATAAATAGTATGTGACCCAGAGGTTACACAGTGCCAGCTATAGATACACTCACCATAGATAATATGTGACCCAGAGGTTACACAGTGCCAGCTATAGATTCACTCACCATAGATAATATGTGACCCAGAGGTTACACAGTGCCAGCAAGACTCATACTGTGAATGGACTGGACATTAGGCAGTATTGGAAAAGGAATTAGCTGTATGTAAAAGATCTGCCTTCATGAGAAATATACAAAGTCATTTTAGTAAAAGTAAGCACAAAACTCTGACAATGTCATACAATGATTTCATTGTCATCTAACATAAAATTTAGAAATAATCTGATAACGTCTTTATAAAGTGCTGAGCTCAGATCTGTTATACTGTATTAATTGTATATTCTCAGTGAGATCTGATTGGCTGTGCTGCCTTCTATGTCACATCCAAAAGAAACACTCAGATCAGATTGGCTTCCAGTTAATGTTTGTAAATGCAACTCCAATTGGTTAAAATAAGGACTACACAAGCATGTTTAAGAAACTCGAAGGTTAAACTATTATGTACTCAGAAGTTTTCAATGCAATGTTTAAAGAGACTCTAAAGTCAAAATGAAACAGTTATAATTCAGAACATGTCATTTTGAAAATCTTTCTAATTTACTTATATTATTAAACTGTATACATTCTTGTTTATATCCACACCAGATCCTATTAAGTATGTGCAAGATTTCACAGTATATATGTATAAGTGTCTGATTGGCTGATGGCCGTCACATGATACAGGGAAATGAAAGGGAACTTTGACTTTTTTAAAAAAAATTACTGCTTATGTTGTTGTATTGTTTTTTTTTTATTATGTATTGGTTGATAATGCAATTCTAAACTTTTAATTAGCCCTTTTAAAAAAGGTTGCTTTCCTTTTCATTACAACTAAATAATATTTATTTATAAACTAATGAACAGAATAAACATTTCACTTTTTAATTTATCAAAATCTTTTCTAAAGTCTGTAAATATAAAAGTTGCTCAACAAAAAAGAATCTGTTGGCTCTCTACAAATAACTGATAATAATATTAATCTTATAAACCACTCTAAAGCCTTGTTCTGCAGAGCTTACAATCTAAATCTACATCATCAGTTAATGGGACTTTAAGAGGTCATAAATTAAGGCATATACAAGGATGGAAGATCCCACGCTGCATCTTGGGATGGTACGAGCCGTCCTAGACATTACCTGTATGCTGTATACATTCCGAGCATCCTTCTGCCACCCTGGACATATGTCTGGCTGAGGTCTCTCCTGGTTTCACAGCAGCATCTGCCAGCCTGGTGTAACTTGACCTATTCCTCTCAGGTAACATTCCCAGTTCTTTCACCTCTGGGAGAGTATAACTGACTAGAATGTTCTCATCAATAATATATGTGGTGCCTGTTACACCTCAGCACAACTTGTATGATATGCCACGTAGAGAAGACCAGAACAGTCAAACTGAAGAACCTCCTGAGGTAACTGCCTTTCTTTCATTTCACTTAAATATTTGTCAAATGTGAAATTATTTTTCATTCTTTAGACTTTGTAGCCATTTCATATTCATTGTTAGGAGGAGCAGATACCATGTATGTTGTGATGCTTTTGGTACCCAGGACAAAACCTTGTTGCTTTTGTTCTGTAAAATAACCATTGAAATGGGGCAAAGCAAATAAACATTGTTTTGCATGACTGAACCTAGGGGGCATTCATTTCTTTAAGGCTGTAGGTTAGTCTATTCTTTTAAAGATAAGTAATGTATTTTCTTAGTATCTAAGTAGTAATGTATGGAGTTGTATGTCCCTTTATTTATTCAAATTCCAAAGGCAGAGCTGGGGGTGAGAGGATTTGTGAATAAGGTAACCATATGGTCAGTATTTCTTCTAACTGTTCAGTAAAATCTAATGATGAAGCTGAATGTTTAGCTGGTTGGGCCTGGTTTAAGGTCTGATGTGGGCATTAGGCTTATAGGGGCCACGGGCTCTGATCTAAGGATGATATGGGCATATACTTAACAGGGTATTTATGGAATTTATCTGATCTGAGGTTTTATATGGGCATAAGGCTTATAAGGGCCACGGGCTCTGATCTAAGGATGATATGGGCATATACTTAAGGTATTTATGGAATGTTATCTGATCTGAGGTCTGATATTGGCATTAGGCTTATAGGGGCCATGGGCTCTGATCTAAGGATTAATATGGGCATATACTTAACAGGGTCTTTAGGGAATGTTATCTGATCTGAGGTGTGATGTGGGCATTAGGCTTATGGGGCCACAGGGCCATGGGGTCTGATGGAAGGATTTATCTGGTTATAGAATTAACAGGGGCTTTAGGGAATGTTATCAGCTCTGAGATCTTATGTGAGCATTATATGGCCATGGGGAGGCTGGGCATATAACCAACACGTTCTTTAGGGAATGTTATCTGCTCTTAAGCCTCATATGAGCATACAGCAGGCAGGAACTGCAGGGCAATGGGGTCTGATCTGAAGCCTCATATGGGCATACAGCAGACAGGAGCTTCAGAGTAATGGGATCTGATCTGAAGCCTCATATGGGCATACAGCAGACAGGAGCTGCAGGGTAATGGGGTCTGATCTGAAGCCTCATATGGGCATACAACAGACAGGAGCTGCAGGGTAATGGGGTCTGATCTGAAGCCTTATATGGGCATACAGCAGACAGAAGCTGCAGGGTAATGAGGTCTGATCTGAAGCCTCATATGGTCATACAGCAGACAGGAGCTTCAGGGTAATGGGGTCTGATCTGAAGCCTTATATGGGCATACAGCAGACAGAAGCTGCAGGGTAATGAGGTCTGATCTGAAGCCTCATATGGGCATACAGCAGACAGTAGCTGCAGGGTAATGGGGTCTGCTCTGAAGCCTCATATGGGCATACAGCAGACATGAGCTGCAGGGTAATGGGGTCTGATCTGAAGCCTCATATGGGCATACAGCAGACATGAGCTGCAGGGTAATGGGGTCTGATCTGAAGCCTCATATGGGCATACAGCAGACAGAAGCTGCAGGGTAATGAGGTCTGATCTGAAGCCTCATATGGGCATACAACAGACAGTAGCTTCAGGGTAATGGGGTCTGATCTGAAGTCTCATATGGGCATACAGCAGACAGGAGCTTCAGGGTAATGGGGTCTGATCTGAAGCCTCATATGGGCATACAGCAGACAGGAGCTTCAGGGTAATGGGGTCTGATCTGAATCCTCATATGGGCATACAGCAGACAGGAGCTTCAGGGTAATGGGGTCTGATCTGAAGCCTCATATGGGCATACAGAAGACAGGAGCTGCAGGGTAATGGGGTCTGTTCTGAAGCCTCATATGGTCATACAGCAGACAGGAGCTGCAGGGTAATGGGGTCTGATCTGAAGCCTCATATGGGCATACAGCAGACAGGAGCTGCAGGGTAATGGGGTCTGATCTGAAGCCTCATATGGGCATACAGCAGACAGGAGCTTCAGGGTAATGGGGTCTGATCTGAAGCCTCATAAGGGCATACAGAAGACAGGAGCTGCAGGGTAATGGGGTCTGATCTGAAGACTCATATGAGCAATCAGCAGACAGGAGCTGCAGGGTAATGGGGTCTGTTCTGAAGCCTCATATGGTCATACAGCAGATTAGGAGCTGCAGGGTAATGGGGTCTGATCTGAAGCCTCATAAGGGCATACAGCAGACAGGAGCTGCAGGGTAATGGGGTCTGATCTGAAGCCTCATATGGGCATACAGCAGACAGGAGCTGCAGGGTAATGGGGTCTAATCTGAAGCCTCATATGGGCATACAGGAGACAGGAGCTGCAGGGTAATGGGGTCTAATCTGTGCTCTAATCATAGCTCCACCTACTGTTATCTCTTGATCACTGGCTTAGTGACAGCCCTATTTGTGACAAGATGGTTAGGAAAAGGTTGATGATTTGTTAGGGGTAATGATTTATGACAGATACAGGGAGACGGTGGAAGATCGGCAAGTTATGATGAACTATATGGACCAGTGAGAGCCCAGGTGATCTGTAAGAGGTCATTATCTATGAGGGGTGCATGGAGATGCCCATCTGTGATATTGGCAGCTGGTGAAGTTAGTAGGGCAGAATATTCTGCCTTTTCCATAACCTTAAAGGGACAGTTTACACATTTTTTTTCTCCCCTTTAATTTGTTCCAAATGATTAATTTTACCTGCTAGAGTGTATTAAATTGTTGACAAGTAGCTCCTTTACCCTTATTTCAGCATTTGAAATAGCTGATATAGCTATTGTAAATACAGCCAGCAGAAGAAAATACACCCCTGGGGGGGAGGGGGGGTGTAGAAGTGATAACTAATGAAATGATCATTTTATATTGTTCTTTCTAAGTATTAAAGGGACAGTACACTACAAAAATGTGTTTACATTAATGTATTTTCAATGACTTGTTATACCAGCTGCAGAGTATAACATGAATGAGAAATTGCATTTTCAGCTTTATTTGTGTATATAAAATAGCTGGTTTTGTGCTTTTAAAGGGACAGTCTAGGTCAATATAAACTTTCATGATTCAGATAGGGCATGTCATTTTAAACAATTTTCCTATTTACTTTTATCACCAATTTTGCTTTGTTCTCTTGGTATTCTTAGTTGAAAGCTTAACCTAGGAGGTTCATATGCTAATTTCTTAGACCTTGAAGGCCACCTCTTTTCACAATGCATTTTAACAGTTTTTCACCACTAGAGGGTGTTAGTTCATGTGTTTCATATAGATAACACTGTGCTCGTGCATGTGAAGTTATCTGGGGGCAGTCACTGATTGGCTAAACTGCAAGTCTGTCAAAAGAACTGAAATAAAGGGGCAGTTTGCAGAGGCTTAGATACAAGATAATCACAGAGGTAAAGCGTGTATTATAACTGTGTTGGTTATGCAAAACTGGGGAATGGGTAATAAAGGGATTATCTATCTTTTAAAACAATAACAATTCTGGTGTAGACTGTCCCTTTAAACCACAGCCGATTACAATGTGTTGAGCTTGTAAGTAATATCAGATCTCACTATGCTATCACTTTGTGTACACAGACTTGCTCCCTTATATTTTTCTGGAAAACCAAAGTTCAATACTTAGAAAGAATACTGGAAAATTAACATATTATTACTTAACTATCCTGCACCCCACTGAGAGTGTAATTTCTTCTGCTGGTTGTGTTTACATAAGCTTGTCAATAGCTTAGACTCCAGTATAGAAACTTTCAGTATAGGTTGGAATACCACAGGCCAAATCAGCTATTTCAAATGCTGAAATAGGGGTAAAGGAGATACTTGTACATAATTTAATACACTCCAGCAGGTAAAAGGGATCATTGGGAACAATTTAAAAGGGAGAAAATTTTGGGTAAACTGTCTCTTTAAGCTTTGGTTTACAAACAGATATACGATAAGGAAGCAAATGTGTGTGCACAAAGTGATAACAAAATGAGATCTCATTTTACCTGCAAGCTCAACCCATTGTAATAGGCTGTGGTTTCAAAGCACAAAACCAGCAATTTCATATACACAAAATTGAAAATGCAATTTCTCATACATTTTATACTCTGCAGCTGGTATAATAAGTCATTGGAAATACATTAAGGGAAAAGCAATTTTTCAGTATACTGTCCCTTTAATAAGTTTTTTTTTATACAGGTGGTGAGAGTCCACAATCCATTACTCCTGGTAACCACTCTTCCTTACCACCAGGAGGAGGCAAATGCTCCCAAACCCCAAGAGCTCTATAAAACCCCTCCCACCTCACATGTACCTTAGTCTATACTTTGCCTCCACTGGAGGTGGTTGAAGAATGAAGATCTGCATTTGATGCTTCAGAGAGAGGGGATTTCAGTTTATACTGAGTACAGTGCTTGTCAAAGGTGACATTTGTCACAGACCCTCCATAATTGATTGCAGGGACTTATCTTTTGCCTCCTTCTATGGATCTACAATATACTCCTATTTCATAACCTCTGCTGATATGCTTCAGTACTGGTTTGGCTGTGTACTAGTTGTTTGCTGGGGAACAAGTGTCTATTGGTAGGTATGTTTTTTTTTAAAGTTTTTAGACACTCTATAGCCTTCTTATGTGCTTTTATAGTTTAGAAATATATATTTATGGCCCTGTTTGTTCATTACAGGAGAATTCTACTGTTTTATCACTCAATGTAGAAAATCTCATCAAAGCTGCTGTTTCTGAGGCACTGGCTACTCTCCCCCCTTCAAGTAAGCGTAAAAGGTCAGTTCAGATGTGACCTTCTACCAGGGGCAGACTGAGACCAACCAGGGCCCCCTACCTACCTCCTCTCCACCTACCTACCTCCTCTGCCCCTCCTCCACCATATTGCCCCTCCCACCTCTTGTGCTCCTCCCACCTCATATGTCCCTCCCCTGCCATGTTTTTAATTGCCATATAAAGAGACAATTTTGTTTCCTTAAATATTTTAATAAGAACAAAATATAAATAGCATTGCACTACAGGCAGCTAGCTGAACATATCTAGTCAGCCAATCACAAGAGAAAAATCAGTGCAGTCACCAATCAGCAGCTAGTCCCTACTAGTGTAGGATATGTGGGTATATTCTTTTTCAACAAGGGATACCAAGAGAACAAAGCACATTTGAAAATATAAGTAAATTTAAAAGTGTCTTAAAATTACATGCTCTATCTAAATCATTCACATTTCATTTTGACTTTCCTATATCTTTAAGCACAACTTATCTTTGTATATTGTGTTTTTAATTATACTGCTAAGGAATAGCTAGAATCAAAATAAGCTACACAGTAGGGCTTGAGTGGAAAAATCTCCTCAACTGTTTATACCAATCTTAATGAAACCAAAATCATCCAATCTATCCTCTGACACAATATGCATGCAACTGAACTGGCATCCAATTACAGATCCACTTTTTTTGGATTTTATTTCACAGAATTACTTAGACACACTTTTTAAATATGAAAGGTGCAGGGTCCACTGGCATCTTCCTAACTAATTGGTTGGGAGAATACAGAATGTTCACAGTAATTAATATTAACTTATAGAATGGCTTATAGTGACTAAAATGCATTATACAAATGCCTTATGAGCAAAATCATATATACAGTATATAGGCTGACCATATTGCCGCTTTAAAAAGGGACACATGAAAAATACATATGTCAGGGCTATTTAAAGAAATGTTTTGTATAAGAACCTTGACATATGTATTTTTGAGATGTGTCCCTTTTTAAAGCGGCAATGTGGTCACCCTATATATATATATATATATATATATATATATATATATATATACACAAACAGGTACTAAAATGTTAAGGTATACCACTATTGAATTAGATACAATGCACCATTACAACATGAAATATGAATACAAACACATGGCACACAAATTGCCACAGAGTGCTAAATATTTTGTAAAATGTTCCCTGCAGTCACATATCCAATGGTATTCCCTTAATGCTTCACCAAACGGCCACTAATGGACTTAAATTATATAACAGTTACAGTCCATATTAGTGATAACATATATTTGAATGTCACAATCATCTGCACTAACTAGTCTAATGCAGGGGTCTCAGACTCAAATTACCTGGGGGCCACTGGACACATTTTGTTCTCCCATAGGGGCCGTTTCCCAAATTTCAAAAGGAATCTAACCATATGCTATGGAATAAATATAGTGATTGAAGCACTCCTTAAAAAGGTATTATAGTGAACAAATGGGCTAAGTTTAAGCAATCAATACATTTATTACATAATATACACAATAAAATCAGAAAAAATGATACAATTAATAAATAGCGTGATATCACAGATCTACTGTTTTTGAGTTACACCTATACTTAGCATGCACGCTATTTATTAATTTTATCATTTTACCTGATTGTATTTTATTGTGTATATTATGTAAAAAAAATGTATTGACTGCTTAAACTTAACCCATTTTTTCACTACAGTACCCTTTTAAAGAGCACTTCCATCACTATATTTATTCCATAGATCCTTTTTCTTGGCCACAGAGGAGGTCAGATTTCCTCTAGCAACAGAGGGAGATTTTGGAAACTTTTATAGTGTATACAAGACTAGTGCAGGTGATCTTATATTTGTACTTTAGTTTTATCTAACCATGTGCTGCTAATCCCAAAATTGCTGTGGAGCTATGTAAGAATGAGTGCATTCTACATGTTATAAATGCACAAGCATTCCTGGAAAAGACTAAAAATGATATAAAGTCACTACTGCACTTACCTACTGCCCATCTGACTCTCACACAAGGCTTAATCTTTGTATGTAAACAAGCACCTCTCTGTTGAGGATGCTCTATCATAACTCTTGTTGGTTCTGGAGGAGCATCTTAATCCGCATCTCTATAAACGTTGGATCCAGCCGCACCAGGCTTCCTAGAATGGATCCAGCTTCACCCGGCTACCTAAAAAGAATCAAGTTGCACCTGGCTAAATTTTCTAAACTGGCATCGTCCGGTGGGGGCGGGCCTCATGAAACCAGTTCATGGCGTTGCCATAAATGGCCTGCGGGGAGGTACATTGAGACTTGCGACCCCTGCTCTAAAGTGTTTGCTCTGTACAGCAGCAACTACACAACTGGTGGAAACCATGGAAAAAACCAGAAGCATACACGCTGCACCCCTCACCCCCTCTACATACACGCTGCACAGCCTGCACGGTTGCACTTGCACACCCCTCACCATTGGGATTAATGAGAGCTCAGAGATGATGATCCAGATTCAGGCGGCTGAGGCTCCTGCTCTTTCCTGACTGCTCAGTCCTAGGCTCCTGCTGCTCCAGTTTACCACGTGCCCACGCGTTGCTATACTGGCTGCTGCTGTCACTGTGCTGCCTCTAAGAAGTACTGCACAGTTAAAATTGTGCAAATGTGCTCACTGCCGGCGTGTGGGTGGAGCTGAACAGGAGCCACAACAGGGTAATCTATCACCGACCACCACCGGCCACACACATGACGGGACTCTTGAGAGTCAGTGGTGCCAAGCTATCTCAAAATAATTTTCTTGATCCCAGTACAAGTCAGTCTCTAACTTGGTGGCTGGATTTCCAGTTCATTATTCAGGGGGCTTCTTTTGCTCATCCTACCTGGACTGTGATGCATTTTTTAAGGGGTTGGGAGCTGTTTAAGGGGTCTCTAAGCGCACAGGGAGTTTGGGATCCTCAGGAGGTGAGGTTGCCAATAAATGTTCTAGAATTCTGTGCTATTCTTATGGCTCTTTAGGCTTGACCTCTGCTAAAAAGGCAATATCCTCTCATGTCAGAGCAGTGGCTTATGTCAACCATCTGGGGGGAACTCACAGTTCCCTAGCCATGAGGGAAGTGTCTTGAATTCTCTCATTGGCAGAAATCAATTCTTGTCTAGTCTCTGCGATTCATATTCCAGGAGTGAACAACTGGGAACCAGACTTTCTTAGTAGTTAATCTCTACATCCGGGAGAATGGTCTCTTCACCAAGATGTGTTCAATCCAATTTTGGGTCTTTGGAGTCTCCTAGAGATAGATCTGATGGTTTCTCGTTTAAACAGCAAACCTCCCAGGTACTTTTTCGAAGTCCAGGGATCCTCAGGCAGAGTTTGTGGATGCTCTATTAGCTTCTTGGTCATTTCAACTTGCTTATCTATTTCCTCCTCTGGTACTTCTTCCCAGAGTGATCTCCAAGATCAGCCTAGAGAAATTTTAAGTAATCCTGATTGCCCCAGCTCTGCCTCGCAGTATCTGGTATGCAGATCTAGTTCAGATGTCCAGTTGCCCTCCTTGGCCTCTTCCACTTCGGTTAGACCTTCAGTCTCAAGGTCCATTTTTGTATCCAGATATCTTTAAACTTGATGGAAAGTGATAGTTCTTAGACGTAGAGGTTTCTCTGATTCAGTGATTAAAACCCTAATTCAGGTTCGTAAGCCTGTAACTAGGAAGATTTATCATATGGTCTGGAAGGCCTTTATTTCTTGGTGTATAGATCATGTTTTTTCCTGGCAGTTTTTAGAATTCCTAGGATTTTGCAGTTCTTACAGGATGGTCTGGATAAGGACCTATCTGGCAGTTTTTCTGAAGGGGCAGATTTCTGCTCTTTCAGTTTTATTTCATAGTTAGATTGCTAAACTTCCTGATATTCATGGTTTTGTTCAGGCTTGAGTATGTATTAAGCCTGTGATCAAGTCAATTTCTCATCTGTGGAATCTTAACCTGGAGTTAAGGCTTTACCATTTGAACCTAGGCATAAGGTGGATGTCAAACTGCTTTCTTGGAAGGTTTTCCTTTTGGCTATCTCTTCTGCTAGAAGAGTTTCAGAGTTATCTGCTGTTTCTTGTGATCCTCCTTAACTTGTTTTTCATCAGGATAAGGCAGTTTTACAGACTACGTTCAGACAACATTAGCAGATAAATTGTTCTCCCTTCTTTATGTCCTGATCCTAAGAATGCGTCAGAGAGATCTTTGCAAATTTGATAGAGCATTGAAATATTATATTGATGCTACTAAGGACCTTAGACAGACTTTTAGTTTGTTCATTCACTTTTCTGGTGCATAAAAAGACAAAGTTTCTGCTGTTTCTTTGGCCTTTTGGTTAAAACTCTTGATTCACAGGGCTTATTTGGAGGCAGGTCAGCCTCCACCACATTGGATTACTGCTCATTTTACAAGGTCAGTCTCCATTTCTTGGGCTTTCAAGAATGAGGCTTCTGTTGACCAAATTTGCAAAGCAGCTACTTAGTCTTCTTTGCATACTTTTACGAAATTCTACCATGTTGATGTTTTTACTTCTTCCGAGGCAGCCTTTGGTAGGAAGGTCCTGCAGGCAGTTGTCTCAGCTTGATATTTCCTTGCCTTATTGATTAAGTAGATTTAAAAAAAAAAAAAAGATAATTTTTTTTGCCTTAGTTGGGTTTTTGTGGGGTTGTGGATTTATTTTCTCAGTGAAAATATGTTTTTTTAAACCCCTCCCTTTATGTTATTACTTATGGACTCCACAGCTAGTTCCTATGAGTAATGTTTAGTGGACCACTTGTATAAAAGAAAACATAATTTATGCTTACCTGATAAAATTCATTTCTTTCATGGTGGTGAGAGCCCACAAGACCCCACCCTTTGTTTTTAGGTTTAGTATTTTCTTTAGCACATCTTTTTCCATACTCCTTTTCATGGCTTTTATTCCTTTTTCTTACCTCATTTTGCCTGGTTATACGTTAGACTGAGGTACATGTGGGGTGGGAGGGATTTTAAAGAGCTCTTGGGGGGTTTTCTCTGGGAATTTGTATACAGACAGAGATAAGATAATTTGTGGTACAGAAAGTGATAAAATAAGGAGATCTGATTTTCTTGCAAGCACAACCTATTTTGATGGTTTGCGATGTCAAAGAACAAAACTGTCTATTTCACATGTAAAAAATAAACATAAAGGGATACATTTTCATAGATTTTATAGTCTGTTGCTGGTATAGCAAGTCATTAGAAACTCCATAAGGGAAAAACATTGTCCCTTTTAAACAGCAGTGCTATATGTTTAGTGATATAATACTTGTTTATCTGTAACCTGAATCTGTTGTACATGAATAACCCGCACTGTGTCTGCATCTCCTCCCAGGTGGCCAAACAGAATGGTTTCCCCAGCTATAGCCTTGGCTTTCATTCCCTTCATAGCCACCGTGATCATTCGTTATCGTCATTACTTCCTCCTGTTCTACCGAGCGGTCATTGTGCGCAAGATCCAGGACTATCTGACCGGCATCCCACGAGAAGAGAGGGCTTTCCAGTACGTGATCACTCATGCTATTCCTGGGGATACACAGCATGTGCTTAATACCTTCGATCAATACTGTTACCACTGCGAGCACCTGAGCAACATTGGACCTTACAAAGGTGATGTCTCTGGGTCACAATTATATGAACACAGAGAGGTTGGGAGCTTCTGAGTCCGTGTGTACATAGTGAGACATAGGGCATCAAAAAAATCACTTCTGCATTTAAGAGATCACATTTAATTTGTATTCCTATATAGCAAATAACTGATTAGAAATCTAGTAATCTTACTTTTTATTCTGCAGCACAAGCAGCACACAGCTCTGCCCTTTTCAGTTTAATAAACCAATTGTATCCTAAATAACGTGATATTTTACCTATGAAACTAATTATGAAATGCATTATTTAAACGGATGCTAAACTCAAAAGTATACTTTCATGATTCAGACAGAGAATGCAGTTTGCAGTTCATTTTCTTATAAAAATGTGAACAGTATTTTTATATTCACACTTTCTGAGTTACCAGCTCCTACTGAGCATGTGCACAAGTCCACAGTGTATACGCATATGATCATGTGATTGGCTGATGGCTGTCACATGATACAAGGGGTGGGGAAATGGAATACAATTTTGAAATTTGTTAGAAAAAAAATCTACTGCTCATTTAAAGTTGCATTTGTTGATTATGCAATTCATTTGTATTTAATGGTATTTTAAAAGAACATAAAACACCTTGCAATATTTTTTTTGTCGTAAAAGAATACCAGTCAGATGAGAAAACTTTCTGAATACATTTAGACCTTGTTTGGTGTAATTCTTTTCCAATAGGCAAACATCACCTACCTTCTTTGGAGGAGCCAATTTGGCCTTTTTTTTTTTTTTTTTTTTATTTTTATAAATTTTTATTGAGTGATAAATAGATACAATATCGATAGCGTTACATCAGTCTATTGATTACTTTACATAACAGGTATGGTCCTGGTATACAATCCAGGAAGAAAAAATAATAAAAGAGAAAATAAAGGGAAACAGGGTACCAAAATAAGAGGAAAGAAAAAAACATAAGGCAAAACTTGTGCACTCATAAGCATTTTCCTAAACATTAAGTTCACAGTGTCATTCCTCAAGCCATAATATCAAATCACTTAAAACAGTTATATATATCATTTTACTACGTCATATAACATTTCCTTCCTGGGTGAGAATCAAACTATACTACGAAGGCATGGCTATGATCGGGGTGAAGGTAATACTACGGGGTATGTAGTGACCTGTACTCTTCCCACAAAAAGGAAATGGACAAATAATCATCTAACCTTTTAGATATCACAAAATGGTACTTTTCTAGTAATATAGTGGTGGATACTAAGGATCTCCATTTCTCCACTGTGGGGGGGTCTGTTTGTTTCCAGTGTTGTGGGATCAATCTTTTGGCACTATTGATCAATATATATAGTAGTTGGAGTCTGAGTTTGCATCTAACTTTTGGGAATTTATTAAATAATATTGTCACCGGGTCTAAGGGTAGTATAATGCCAAGAATCTTTTTGATTTCTTCTATGATTGCTACCCAAAAGGAGTGTATCCTGGGACACAGCCACCATATGTGCGCAAAAGTGCCCGGTTGCTCACATTGCCTCCAGCAGATTGGTAAAGTGCCCTTAAATATTGTAGCTAGCCTAGAGGGTGTAAGGTACCATCGACATTGGAGCTTAACATTCATTTCACGTATTGATACTGAGGAGGTGTATCTGTTCATGTTTTGAAATATCTGAAGCCATTCCTCCTGTGATAAGTGGATCTGCAGGTCCTCCTCCCACCTAGCTGTATACGAGGGGAGTGTTCTAGAGTGGTGTGTCAATAGTAATTTGTATGTTAGAGATAATAAGCCTTTTTTAGGAAATTCCATATAACACATATTTTCGAAAGCAGTAAGGGGCCTTAAGATGTTTTCTTTCTCTTTGTGGCTAGTGATAAAATGGGTGAGTTGATTATAGCTAAACCATTGTCCAAACACTCCATCTTGATATTCTTGAAGGTCTGATCTAGGTTTCACTGTCTTATTGTGTAACACATGATAACACAGTGTGGATTTGCATAATGTTGTGACTACCGTTGGGGAGCTGGGGACTCGAAGAGGTAGGCTTGGGTTGTGCAGTAAGGGGGTGAGTGGCGATGTAGGGGAGGATATAAGTGATATTTTTGTAAAATGTTTGTCCCACAGTTTATATGTCTCTAGTGTTAACTTGGAAGTGTCTTGGGCAAGTCGTCTATTCTGAGGGGTGATCCAGCAATAGCTTCCCAGCTGTGTTGCTCCTGCTAGAGCGTGTTCTAAGGACACCCATTCTTTACTTTGTAAATTTTTGCTCCAGTCGGCTATTCGGGTAAGAAACACCGCCCATCTATAAAATTGTAGGCAGGGTACCCCCAACCCACCGTTTTCTTTTGAACGATACATCGTAGTTTTAGCTATCCTCTGTCGTTTGTTGTTCCAGATAAACGAGTTAAGGATCTTTTGTAGTGTGTTTATTTGCGAATCTGGAATGTGTATAGGGAGTGCTTGGAAAATGTAGAGTATTTTTGGTAGTATCGACATTTTGACTGCATGTATCCTTCCTATCCAAGAGAGGGTTTTATTTTGCCAGGAGTTCAGCTCTTGCTGTATACTTTTGATGAGGGGCTGATAATTAAGTGAGGCCAAGAGGTGTGGTTTGCTAGTTAGATTAATCCCTAAATATTTAGTAGAAATTTTTTGGTATTTAAATTTATGGGTTAGTACTATGGTGTGAATATCATCCTGGGAGAGGCCAATACTTAGGAATTCTGATTTGCTGACATTTACTTTGAAATTTGAATATGATCCATAGTGAGTGAGTTCTTCCATTACAGCTTGTATAGAGCTGCATGGTGATGACAGTGTGAGGAACACATCGTCAGCATAAAGTGTGACTTTGTATTCCTGTGAACCTATGCATATACCTTTAATATTTGTGTTTTGTCTGATTCTAATAGCCAAAATCTCCATAGCCAGTACAAATAGCAGTGGCGAAAGTGGGCACCCCTGTCTTGTACCGTTACTTATCGGGAATGAAGAGGAGAGAGCGTTATTTAGTACTACTTTGGCGCTAGGGCGACTATAAAGAGCAAATATCTTAGTAATGTATGCGTCTGGGAACCCAAATTTGTCTAATGTTAGCCTGAGGAAAGCCCAATGTAGCCTATCGAAGGCTTTTTCTGCATCCATAGATGCAAATATAGAAGGTAGATGGTGTGTGGATGCATGTTCTATCAGGGTGATTATTTTAGTAGTGTTATCTCGGGCCTCTCGGCCCGGGGTAAACCCAGCCTGGTTGATACCTATCAATGACGGAAGGACTTTATTCAAACGGTGAGCTAAGATTTTGGCGTAAATTTTTGCGTCTACATTCAGTAGTGATATAGGTCTAAAGTGAGGTGGGCAGTCAGGGGATTTTCCCGGTTTAGGAAGAACTGTTATGTGGGCTTCCAACATAGATTTAGGGAAGGATCCAGTGTGTTCTGCATGATTGAAGGTATTTAATAAATGGGGGAGTAGAATTGATTGAAAAGTTTGATAATATCTGGTCGTCAACCCATCGGGACCGGGGCATTTGCTTGCATTCAAATTTTTAATAGCTGAAGCTATTTCCGAGGGCTTTATTTGTGACTTCAAGGTCTCGATTTGGTCGTCAGTAAGCTGTGGGAGGTTACAGGAATCTAAGTATTTTCGTATGTCGCTTTCCTCTCTATCTGCCTCAATATTTCTATTGATATTATATAAAGTATAGTAATAATTGTGGAATTGTTGCAAAATCTTAGGGGTTGTCTGAATCTTAGTATTGTCTGATAACTTAAGGTGATGAATATATGCTTTTAGTTTTTTCCGTTTGAGTGTTCTAGCTAAGAATTTGCCTGCCCTGTTTCCTTCATAGAAAAATAGTTGTTTAATTCGCAGATGGGTTTTTTGTTGTTCAATAGACAAAAAGTCATTGAGTTGATCACGGATGTTTTTTATGTCTGTTAAAATATGGTTATTGGTGGGGTCTAGTTTATGGGCATATTCAGCTTGAGTCAATTTAGAGGTAAGTGAGTTGTATAGTTGTGTGGCTATTTTTCTAATACGGGACTTTAGTTCCATGAGTTCTCCCCGGATCGTACATTTATGAGCTTCCCACAGGGTGAAAGGACTGTCTACGGAATGCATGTTTTTCTCAAAGTACTCAGTCAGGGATTTAGTTATCTTTTCTAGATTTAGGGGGTTATTAAGGAGGGAATCATCTAATCTCCAAATATAAGGGGTTTGTCGGGTATCAGGCCATTTAATTTTCACTTCCACTGTAGAGTGGTCTGACCAAGAGCATGGCGTTATTTTAGATGTGTGAACTAGTGAGAGACCTACCTGGTTGGTCATAATATAGTCTATTCTGCTATAGGAAAGGTTTGGAGGGGAAAAAAAGGTATAGTCTTTTTTGTCAGGGTACACAAATCTCCACACATCGTACAGGTTATTGTCTTTAAGGGCCTTCCAAAGAAAGTTGGCAGTTTTTTTAGAGGATAGCGATTTTGTGTTAGAAGTGTCTAGGTGTGGTTCCATCGGAAAGTTAAAGTCACCTCCCAAGAAAACCAACCCCTGTGCTAAGTCCAGATATTTACGGAAGAGTGATTTAAAGAAAGGGATATGTTTGGAGTTAGGAGCGTATGTATTTAAGAAAGTTACTTGTGTACCATACAATAGTCCCGATATTCCTACATATCTGCCGTCCGTGTCTCTGTCAAGTTTTTGAAGTGTAAATGGTATATTTTTGTGTAGGAGAATACTAACTCCTCTTTTTTTAACGTCAGCTGAGCTGTGATAGTGTTGAGTAAACTGTGACCCAAGATACCCTGGCTCCCTGTGTTTTTTAAAATGGGTTTCCTGTAAAAAAAGGATGTCTGCCCCCTTCTTGGCCATATCTGACAGTGCTTTATGACGTTTATTGGGAGAGTTGAACCCTTTAACATTTTGCGTGATCAATGTTAATCTACGGGCCTTCGAATTCATAATAGACGTGTAAATAGCATAGTAGATGTAGGATTTGTTTATGAGGAGTGAATATATAGTCATGAGTGCAGCATAACATAACAATAAACAATAGAACAAGAAAAACAGTTAAACACCTCAGGACCAGACCGACTGGGTCTGTAGCGGGCCCGAGCGCAGGCACAGCCCTAAAGGCTGCCCCTGCCCACACTTCCACTATCCTGAAAAAAGAAATTGGAGGGTATATGACGACAGCACATTTATACACATTTAAATGCAATTAGTAATAGTGATAATGGTGATGATGATGATAATAATGATGATGGGGGTCTATGCATAAATTTTACTTAAACTAATAACAATGCAACATGGTGGAACCAAATATCTCAAACATCAAAGTGCAGAAAATGGTAAACATAAATATGCCAAAGAAAATAACAATACAGTTTACAGGCCCTCAATCTGCAAAGCTGTTAATGAACCATTACCGTACATACTCCAAGGCATACTTAGAAAAAGTCAGTAGTAGTTCTAGGGATCAGCGTCCAGCTTTCAATCTCGGTGACCTAGGTTGTATAGTCCTTTGGGTCTTAGGGGTCTGGGGTTGCTGGGGTGAAGGAGGTCTTTTCTGTGAAGTGCCCGCTTGATGCCATTTCTGTAAAGTGTTGGCAGACGGAGTCTTGTCCTGTGAAGGTGGCGGGACCTCTTCATCTTGCAGAACTTGAGGAGGCTCTATTTTAAGGATCTTACAAAAGGCTCCTATTTCCGAGATGTCTTTACATATATGCCTCCTATCTTCATGGATGACCAAGAGTTGAGTTGGGAAACCCCATCTATAGGGGATTCTATTTAGTCTGAGGAGCTGTGTTAGGGGGCTGAATTCTCTCCTTTGTTGAAGTGTTCTCTGGGATAGATCCGCATAAAACTGCAACACATTGCCCCTGAATCTAATCGGCTGATTCTTCCTCGAGAGACCCAGTATTTCTTCTTTTTCACGAAAGTTCTTGAATTTAATAATTATGTCCCTTGGAGGAGCAGAATCCGGTGGTTTCGGGCGCAATGCTCTATGGGCCCTGTCCCAAAGTATGTCTTCGTTAGAGTTAGACCCTCTCAAATGATTAAACAGAGCTGGTAGATAGGTAGGTAAGTCTTTTGGTAACACAGACTCAGGAATGCCGCGGATACGCAGGTTTTTCCTGCGGCTCCTGTTTTCTAAGTCATCCACTTTGTCATACAACAGGTCTATAGAATGTTGTTGACGGTCATATTTTAACTGTAGTTGGTCGAATTCCTCTCTAATAGTGTCGTTGCCATCTTCCAATGCTTCTACCCTGAAGCCTAGGGCATGAACATCTTGTTTCAGATCTGCTAGTTCCTCTCTCACGCACCCCCGGACTATGTCCGCGATATCCTGTTTAGATGGTAGGGA